>NW_026313919.1:0-242 GCF_001194135.2 Octopus bimaculoides | reverse complement strand
TGTGTGTGTGTATTAATATTTGCGTGTATGTTTAGTTTTAATCCTTTCTACTAAAGACACAAGGTCTTCACGGAGAGAAAGAGAAAGAGGCATGGATAGATATGTGCCATGTATAGTATCGATATCTGCTCATATATATTAACATCACACAATACATTTCTCCATTTTTATAGACGCCTCCACTCTATTTTGCCTCTTTCTATATGTTGTGTGTGTGTGTGTGTGTGTGTGTGTGTGTGTGT
>NW_026313918.1:0-577 GCF_001194135.2 Octopus bimaculoides | reverse complement strand
TCTACTCCTTACACAGAGTTTGACCACCTCCTGTACCTACACCTTAGAACAATTATGGCATCTGATGTGGCTTTTTTAAACCAAACAATGTTCTGAAAAGACACCCACATAGATTGCACCTCCGATTTGGACTACCGAGAGCTGCAGATAAGTTCTGCTCTTTGTGGATCTTGAAATGTCTTTTGAGGCCTCTGTTGGATTTGCAAACCTTCTGGCATACACTGCATTCAAAAGTGTTCACAGACATTTAGGCAGAATAGTTGGTGCAGGTTCGCGTTCCATGCGTTCGCCGTACTTGTAATTCAAAGCGGATGAGTTAGCTTTGTTCATACACTTTGTCCATACTGATCCTGTCTGAGAATTACACTAATGGTACAAGTGCCTTTGGAATATTCAGCCACTTACGCTATAGTTCTATAAATAGAAGAGAGCACCTGATCCAACGACTGGAATTATTATTCGACAAAACCATCGATGATCCATTTGCTAACATATATGCACACACACACACACACACACACGCACATACATCCATGTATATGTATGTGTATCTTCATATTCTATATATATATATATA
>NW_026313916.1:0-299 GCF_001194135.2 Octopus bimaculoides | reverse complement strand
TTTCTCTATTGGCAAGAAATCTTGAAATAAACTGAATAATGACATAAATAAACGTGGAATATATAAAACTATTTTAAACCCACAGTTTGATAATACTTTTTCATTTTCTCTAAGCTGTCAATGGAGACCCAGACCTTTTTGGAGGACAGCATGAAAAATCCTGACCAATCTTATGTCAGAAAGTTATTGAGAATATCACCAGAAACTATATATAAATGTGATTACTTGTGTTGCTCTATCACTACCTGCTATTATGTTGTTGTTGGCACTCCGTCGCTTACGACGTCGAGGGTTCCAGT
>NW_026313915.1:0-303 GCF_001194135.2 Octopus bimaculoides | reverse complement strand
TCTGGTCTTGGTACCCGCTTTCTTCACTTCCCTCTTTTGCTATTTTGTAATCCCTGCTCCATACCGAAATGATGCTATCGCCCACATAATAACTGCTTGGATTTTATTCCATCCAGTCAATTTTCAGCCCTAGATGATGATGATGATGATGATATCATCATCATCATCATCATCATCATCATCATCGTCGTTGTCTAAGACAGCGAGCTGGCAGAATCATTAGCATGCTGGACGAAATGCTTAGCAGCATTTCGCCCATCACTATGTTCTGAGTTCAAATTCTGCTGAGGTCGACTTTGCCTT
>NW_026313914.1:0-600 GCF_001194135.2 Octopus bimaculoides | reverse complement strand
CATATATATATATATATATGGCTACTTTGTATTTTCGTTTTTTTTTCCTTATTTCATTACATGCCAGCAGGTACTGCACTCGAACGAGATGGTCGCTGGTGGTAAGAAGTATAAATTAGCTAAGAAGGCCAGAACAAATACAGAGAAAGAATTTAGCTAATATATTGAATTGCCTTTGCTATGTCCAAGAAGTAATTTGAAAGTGGGAATACTTCAAATTGAAGATTGCTATTGCACACACATACACATACACACATACACATACAAACACACTCACACACACAAACATACGCACACTCATGTATGAATGTATAAAGAGTGTGACTGAGTCACTTTGTGAGTGTGTGTGTGTAGATTCGATGTTCAATTTACAAATATTGCAGCATACAGCTATTTGGCTTATGTATACACACACACACACACACACACACACACACACACACACACACACACACACGCATACACAAATATGCACATGAACAAACATATATACTTATATACATACGTGCATACAAATACATACGTATATACATGTATACATGTGTCTGTATATAAATGAACATCCACACATCCACACTCGTATATATATATATATATATA
>NW_026313913.1:0-349 GCF_001194135.2 Octopus bimaculoides | reverse complement strand
GGTGGATGGCACGATATAAAATTCAGCTATTGGTGTGTATCTGTGTGTTTATAATGTATATCTGTGGTAATGGCAGTGCTCTTTTTAACTACCATTATATCTAGAAATGGTAATTTGGTACTGCTCATCTCGTTTGTAAATTGGATGGATGGGTGTAGGTTGTTCACGAGGGGGTTGAATTCTTCCACAGTGTTTTAAGACTTTGTCCAGATTATAAAGCAATCGTCACTGTGTCTAGTATAAATGTCACCGTGAATCATTTGGGAATTACTTATCCGTGTTTATCTACCCAGTATTCGATCACCTTTATTCCTAAATCATGTGGGATATTAGTGTATAAGCTTACTAC
>NW_026313912.1:0-560 GCF_001194135.2 Octopus bimaculoides | reverse complement strand
ATATATATATATATATATATATATAAATCAAAATGATTTCTATTGTATATATTTATTATATCACTCAAAGTAAATAACTGAATACCTGATAATTTACGATAAAGGATGCAAAGCATAAGGTTTGCATCCAGAGCCTAAAGGGGAATAACTAAGCCCCTAAAAATAATTTTATTTGTCGCTCTACCGATTCTATCGCTCTAGCGCCCTCTATGCACAATGTTTGTACTTTTGATAATACATAGACAAATAACGCATTCCAACACACCATACATAGACGTGGGGTGGTTTGTTTGTGGGTGAACATCTATATTGGTTGATGTGTGGCAATGCACGTATATGTTATCGTCAGTGAAATGTTATACATGGGTATTATACATTTACACAAATATAGCCATAGATACGCATGTGTATTCGTGTGTGTGGTGGGGTTACTGTTTGAGTATTCTTCTATAAGAGAGGGAGTGAGGGGAGAGAAAGGCTATACACCTGTGTATTTGCGTGTGTATGTGTAACGTACTGATCTGTAATGTGTATGTGTAGGTATGTGTGCATTAATATAT
>NW_026313911.1:0-416 GCF_001194135.2 Octopus bimaculoides | reverse complement strand
AAAAATAAGTCCTGGGGTCGATTTGCTTGACTAAGAAGCGGCGCTCCAGCATGGCCACAGTCAAATGACTGAAACAAGTAAAAAAAAAAGTATGATTATTTAAATAGTAATAAGCGTGAAATGTTACATTAGATTATCCTATTTACTACTTATTAAATTATTATACAGAAAATGGATTCAGATTAATAGAAAGCTGGAAATCTATGAGCGTGTATGTGTGTGGGTGTATTAAGCTGAGTACTTTTAAATATATTATTTACAATTGACCGATATTTGTCCTCATGTTGTAACGTTTCGGCTGATATACCCTCCAGCCTTCATGAGATGTCTTGGAGAAATTTCGAACGTGAGTCCTCATTCCTAAGGTATTTTTCGATGTTGTTGTTATTATTATCATTATTGTTATTATTATTATT
>NW_026313910.1:0-282 GCF_001194135.2 Octopus bimaculoides | reverse complement strand
GGGTGGCACGTCAATGGCGGCACATATGGGAGCTGAATGGCACACTTACGAGTGTGGCTCATCAATGGCGTCACATTATGGGCCGCACATATGACGCCAATGATGTGCCTCCCTCGTTAGTGTGCCACTGGGCTCCCCATATTTGCCGCTCATGATGTGCCACCCTCCTAAGTGTGCCATAGGGCTCCCCATATGTGCCGCTAAGCCAATATAACGGAAAATAACTGAAACCAACGGAAAGTAACGGAAAGTAACGGAAAGTAACGGAAACTAACGGAAAGT
>NW_026313909.1:0-310 GCF_001194135.2 Octopus bimaculoides | reverse complement strand
GACCTCAAAAGGATGAAAAGCAAAGTCGACCTCGGCGGAATTTGAACTCATTACGTAAAGACAGACGAAATAACGTTAAGCATTTCGCCCACCGTGCTAACGAGTCTGCCAGCTCACCGCCTTAATAAGAATAATAATCATAATTATTATTATTATTTCCACTCTAGGGACAAGGCCTTCAAAATTTTCGGGGAAGAAGATTAGTCGATTACAACGACCCGAGTGCGTAACTGGTACTTATTTCATCGACCCACGAAAGAATGAAAGGCAAAGTTGACCTGGGCGGAATTTGAACTCAGAACGTAGCGGC
>NW_026313908.1:0-289 GCF_001194135.2 Octopus bimaculoides | reverse complement strand
CATGAGATGCCACATAGCAACCTGCAGGAAGACTATAAGACACTGCCACAGATATCATATACATTTATTAATGTAATTACGCACATCTCTTCCTTTGTGTTATTTTATTGAAATCCAAGTTATATGCTTTCATGCATATGCGCACAAACTCGTGCATTTTAAGAAATCTTTAATCTTTCAATTTAAAGATTTTATTAACATGTTCTTGTTTCAGTCATTGGACTGCGGTCAATTCCGGTGAGATACACAAACACAACGACATTTACACACAGATGTATATACGTATATA
>NW_026313907.1:1263-1517 GCF_001194135.2 Octopus bimaculoides | reverse complement strand
TTATTCTTTTTGTTACTTCTTCCAGGATTCAATATTTCTTATTCTTTTTTGTTACTTCTTCCATGATTCAATATTTCTTATTCTTTTTGTTACTTCCTCCAGGATTCTATATTTATTATTCATTTTGTTACTTCCTCCAGAATTCTTTTTTTCTTATTGTTTTTGTTACTTATTCCAGGATTCAATATTTATTATTCTTTTTCTTGCTTCCTCCAGGATTCAATATTTATTATTTTTTTTGTTACTTCCTCCAG
>NW_026313907.1:0-1253 GCF_001194135.2 Octopus bimaculoides | reverse complement strand
CTCCAGGATTCTATATTTATTATTCTTTTTGTTACATCCTCCTGGATTCTATATTTCTTATTCTTTTTGTTACTTCTTCCAGGATTCAATATTTCTTATTCATTTTGTTCCTTCCTCCAGGATTCTATATTTCTTATACTTTTTCTTGCTTCTTCCAGGGTTCAATATTTATTATTCTTTTTGTTGCTTCTTCCAGGATTCAATATTTATTATTCTTTTTGTTACTCCCGCAAGGATTCAATATTTATTATACTTTGTGTTACTTCATCCAGGATTCAATATTTATTATTCTTATTGCTTCTTCCTCCAGGATTCAATATTTGTTATACTTTTTGTTGCTTCTTCCAGGATTCAATATTTCTTATTCTTTTTGTTACTTCCTCCAGGTTTCTATATTTATTATTATTTTTGTTGCTACTTCCAGCATTCAATATTTGTTATTCTTTTTCTTGTTTCTGCCAGGATTCAATATTTCTTATTCTTTATGTTACTTCCTCCAGGATTCTATGCTTTTTATTCTTTTTCTTGCTTCTTCCAGGATTCAATATTTCTTATTCCTTTTGTAACTGCAACAAAAAGATTAAGACATATTGAATCCTGGAAGAAGCAAGTAACAAAAACACTAAGAAATATTCAATCTTGTAGGAAGAAACAAAAAGAATAAGAAATATTGAATCCTGGAAGAAGCAAGAAAAAGTATAATTAATATAGAATCCTGGAGGAAGTAACAAAAAGAATACGAAATGTTGAATCGTGGAAGAAGTAACAAAAAGGATAAGAAATATTGAATCCTGGAAGAAACAAGAGAAAGAATAATAAATATTAAATCCTGAAAGAAGCAAGAAAAAGAATAACAAATATAGAATCCTGGAGGAAGTAACAAAAAGAATAAGAAATATAGAATCCTGGAGGAAGTAACAAAAAGAATAATAAATATAGAATCCTGGAGGAAGTAACAAAAAGAATAGCAAATATAGAATCCTGGAAGAAGTAACAAAAAGAATAAGAAATATAGAATCCTGGAGGAAGTAGCAAAAAGTATAATAAATTTTGAATACAGGAAGAAGCAACAAAAAGAAAAAGTAATATTGAATCCTGGAAGTTGCAACAAAAATAATAATAAATATTGCATCCTGGAAGAAGCAAGAAAAAGCATAATAAATATAGAATCCTGGAGGAAGTCACAAAAATAATAAGAAACACTGAATCCTGGAAGAAGCAACAAAAAGAATAATAAATATAGAATCCTGGAG
>NW_026313906.1:2928-3324 GCF_001194135.2 Octopus bimaculoides | reverse complement strand
GAAATTAACATGCAAGTGGCTGAGCTCTCCACAGACATGTGTACCCTTAATATAGTTCTCAGGGAGATTCAGCAAGACCCAGAGTGTGACATGGCTGGCCCTTTGAAATCTGGGTACTTCTCATTTTTGCCAGCCACCGCCTGACTGGCCTTTGTGCCGGTGGCACGTAAAAGCACCCACTACACTCTCGGAGTGGTTGGCGTTAGGAAGTTAACTTTTTGGTTAAGAGATTACCAGTTGACAAACATGTATATGTATCGACACATATATAAACATCTATGTAAATGTGTATGAGTACATATGTATGTATGTATATATGTATAATTTTCAGTGTTAAGTCGGTCATGTAGCCATAGAAACATGCCAAAACTAAGATGTTGGAATAAGACATGGTTT
>NW_026313906.1:895-2767 GCF_001194135.2 Octopus bimaculoides | reverse complement strand
GGATTAAGGTATTTTAATTTCTGGAAATTATCCAAGTTCCTATTGAAGGTGAAAGTTTCTCCATCTGAACATTCCCTAATCAAATATGAACTCTTACCTAAGAGATAAAAAAAAGAAGAATGTTTTAAAAGTGTTGAAAAGTTAATTATAATTTTTGTTAATTACAAGGAATTGTTTGTCCACAATTATTACTTTAAATGAGGGTGCATCATAGTCATATGTTGAGAAGAATTCTTTGGAGTTTGGATAATTCACCTTTGGATAATTCATAGGTGTTTTGTTCATCATCCTTAAACAACCCTTATTCAAAGACCTTTTGAGCAGGATGGGCTACTCAAACTGAAAAAAATTCTGACTGGGCCCCACCTTCAACGTTATGCACTTTTTATCTTGATATGAGATCACCATGTCGCACACACATGGTTGTGATGCATGTGCCTGGTGTACCCTTATCAGTCATGGTGGGTATATTGGGCTTCAGATATTTGTACTCCAGATTCCCCTTGATGGCATACATTGCTCTCTTACCTAACAACAACAACAACAACAGCAACAAACAGGCTTGAAAAAAAGAAATCTTTCTTACCATTGATATATTTGGTTTCAATGGCACAGAAAACTTTGCCTTTAAAATTGAAGTGAGAACAGTTTTGTGCAAATTTAGAATGATTGTACTTGGCAAATTCCTTGACGCCCGTTTCACATTTGGAACCAGGAGCTGAGCTGGAACACTGAAAACATTGTAGGCTGGTAACACTCAAAACTGCAATGGAAGTGACATTAACTTTTCAGAAGTAGTGGTAGTGGTAGTAGTAATAGTAGTTTGGTAGGGAAGTAGGGTTAGTGGTGGTGATGGGGAGTAGCAGCAGTGGGTAGTGGGGAGAATAGAAGTGATGTTGGTGGTGATGGTGATGAGTGTTGGTGGAGGTGGTGGTGGTGGTGGTGTTTCTCAAAACTGTGAGACTGTTGCAGAACGACAATATTATTCACTGGAAATGTAAGCACGACAACAATGTCCTGTTTTTTTTGTCTTTCTTTGGTGTGTGTGTGTGTTTGTGCACGCGTGCTTGTGTGTATGTTTGTGTGTGTGTGTCTGTATGTGTGTGTATGCATGCGTGTGTGTGTGTGTGCATGTGAGTGGGGTGGGGTTCATGCCAAGAGGTAGAAATGACAACTTCATGCTTATACACACACACACACACACACACACACACACACACACACGACTGGCTTCGTTACAGTTTCCAACTACCAAATCCACTCACAAGCTGTTGATCAGACTGAGGCAGACAATACGAAAAGACACTTAACCAAGGTGTCATGCACTCAGACTGAACCTGAAACCCCGTGGTTACAAAATAAACACTACCATCATCATCATCATCATTTAGCATCTGCTTCCGATGTTGACATGGGTTTAATGGTTTAACTGGAACTGGTAAGCTGGAGAGCTGCACCAGGTTCCAATCTGACTTGCCATAGTTTCTACGGTTGGATTCCCTTCCTAATGCCAACCTAGCTTAAAGCCATTTGATCTTATGTCTGCTCAGTGAAGGCTAATGAGGAACTAAACAACAAAAACAACAGCAGGGTTAGGCAGATAGAGAGAAACAGGAAGAGGCTGATAAATAGAGAGATGGACATAGAGACTGATGAGACAGAGAGGCAATTAGAGATGGAGGCAGACAGAAAGATAGGCTGTGGGTGTCAGAGAGAGAGAGGGGGGTCAGAAAAAGACAGACAGACAGACAGAGTGAGACAGACAAACTGACAGCCAGACAAACAGATAGACAGGCAGACAGATATTTAGAGAGACGATGTATTCAACAGAGACAAGGAATGTCTGGCTGTGGTAGACAGAGAGACATAAGG
>NW_026313906.1:0-673 GCF_001194135.2 Octopus bimaculoides | reverse complement strand
GTAGACTAAATCGATAAAGACTAAACGAACAAACATGAATTCTGATTCAAATATATTCTCACATAATCCAAAAGAAATAATTATTACTTGAGAGATATTTACAAAGTTTCTTACCTGATATTAGAAGACATAAAGGTATGACAAACCAATGTAAACCTTGAGCCGACATGTTTTCTCTCAAATCTTATTTCTTCTTATTAGGAACACTGCAAGGTAGTATAATGTATGTGTGTGTGTGTTGTGTATGTGTGTGGTTATATGTAATGTATATGTGTGTTTATATGTATTTATATACACACACATAAAAGATATGTGTGTATATGTGATCATGTGTTTGTGTGATTATGTGTAATGTATATATATAGATATATGTAATGTGTGTGTGTATGTGTGTTGGTTTTATGGTTTGATAAGTTTTTGGTTGTAAGCAAGACTGGTGGGAGTGGCTAAACGAAGGAACTTTATGATTGACAGCAGAGTGTCACCAGGATTTCCCCATGTCATTGGATACAAATTCATAGATTGTGATGGGTGTGGCTAAACTAGTAAAGGTCTCAATATTGAAGTAATAGTTGTAATTTTACTCCTCAGTTCTCAGTAAGAGAAAGGAAGGAGGAGAGGGAGTAGGAGAGAGAGTAGGAGAGAGAGAGAGAGGTGGGAGAGTGTGCATGAG
>NW_026313905.1:0-396 GCF_001194135.2 Octopus bimaculoides | reverse complement strand
ATATGTTAATATGTGTGCATGCCTTGTCAGTGTGTTTCGTTTAATTATATAATTATGTGTACGAAATATGGATAGAAACATACATACATGAGAAGAAATGTCTAGGCTTCATTACTGTTCGGTTGTATAGAATTACAAATATTTGCATATGCGCCCGGGGGCCTCTGTATTACTGTGAGAAAAAATGTGTTACACAGTTCTTGTGAGAGGTTTGTCTTTGTTTTATTTTTTAATTAAACGTAACAGGATGTCTAAGATGAAAGAGAGAAACATATGCAATGCATGCATATAAATAAGTGCACATATAAATAGACATGTGCAGATGCATATGTCCATTTATAAATGCGGGTATATGTGCGGATGGAGATATATATATATATATATATATATATATAT
>NW_026313904.1:0-923 GCF_001194135.2 Octopus bimaculoides | reverse complement strand
ACATACATACATACATACATACATACATACATACATATATATAATACATATATACATATATATACATATATATATATACATATATAATACATTCATGTATATATGTACATATAATCAAAGGACATACTTCGTATGTTTACCTGCTGGAAATAACAGTTAAAAACTCTTATTTAAATCGCCAACATACATACACTGATACAGAAATTAACCGTCTGAAGGCAAACGAGCTAAGACAACCTCTCAGCATACATTCAAATATTTGAACTCGCGTGGGCCGGTTTCTGGACTGGCATTATAACCTCACCTTCCTCAGTACGCGTTACCATGATGGAGAACCGCAACCGGTCACGTTGAAGTCTGCTCTGCAACTGATTCGGAGATTTAAATGGAAGTTTTGGCTGGGGGGTTTTTTTCCAGCAGTTGGACATACTTTGTATGTTCTTTGATTAATTTTAATCCTTCAGTTATTTAATACATTTCTGAGCCAGCAATCCCCTATATTATTGATTTTGATATTATCATTTTTCAATTGTTACACTAGATAATAACAGAGTCAATAATATCTTCGCAAATATTTTTTCTCCTGAATAATTTGCTCCGTATTGAAATTATTTTCACTTTGGTGGCTGCCATGATTCGGCGCAAAGCGAATCAGTTGCAAACGTGACGGGCTGGGGCTCTCCCTCATGGTAACGTGTGCTGAAGAAGGTGAGGCCATAATGCCACTCCAGAAACCGGCCCACGTGAGTCCAAATACTTGAATGTATGCTGAGAGATTGTCTTAGTCTGTTTGCCTTCGAACGGTTAAATTCTGTAGTTATTATCAGTGTATTTTGGCGATTTAAATAAGAGTTTTCACTGTTATTTCCAGTAGGAAGACAGAAGAAGAAGAAGAAGAAGAAGAAGAAGAAGAAGAAGAAGAA
>NW_026313903.1:0-1755 GCF_001194135.2 Octopus bimaculoides | reverse complement strand
TTGCCTGTCTTTCCATATCTGGTCAGTTTAGCGCGACTGATGGATGTCCACCCTGCGCTCGAAAAACAATGAGTCTTTTATTTATAAAATCTGGACGGAACTTAAACATTTCATGTTGGAATGTGCGCACTCTGTTGGACAACAAGAGTGATTGTAGGCCTGAAAGACGCATTGCACTTGTTGCTCGTGAGCTGAACCGTTATAAAATTGATATAGCTGCACTCTCAGAGACTCGTATAGAAGGTGACGGTCAGCTTGAGGAAGTAGGAGGTGGATACACCTTTTTTTGGAAAGGAAGGCAGGAGGAGTGCAGAGAGGCTGGTGTTCGTTTTGCAGTCCGATCTGATATCCTTAAGAAGTTGGAAGAGCTCCCTGTTCCTATAAATGAATGTATAATGACGCTACGGTTGCACTTGAAAGGTAAGCGGTTTGCTACTCTGATAAGTGCCTATGCACCTACTTTGATTAGCTGTGATGAAGATAAAACAATCTTTTATACCCAGCTGAGAGCCATACTTAGAAAAATCCCCAATTATGATAAAGTCATTCTACTGGGGCATTTTAATGCAAGAGTTGGAACAGACTGGCAAACATGGAACTCTCTAGGACGTTGTGGAGTAGGGAAAATGAATAGCAATGGTCTCATGCTACTGGAGCTTTGCGAAGAACATGGACTTTACATCGCAAGCACTCATTTTAGGCACAAAGGTGATCACACAACAGCATGGATGCATCCAAGGTCCAAAGTTTGGCACTTGCTGGATTATGTCATCATCCGCAAGAGCGACATTTATAACATTTGTAATGTCAAGTCCTTCCATGCATCGGAATGCTGGACAGACCACAGTCTGGTGCGAGCAAAGTTCCGAATGGTGATTAGAGTGAAAGAGAGAAGAGGACCAGTCAGCATTCCTCGCCGTCTAAATGTCCACAAGGTATATGATGTTGTGGTTAGGAAAGAATTTCAGACTCACTTGTCCAGCATTGAAACTGCTGCCGCATGGGAGCTTTTCCAGACCAGGTTCTACAATGTGCAGCCGAAACCCTGGGATATGTTACTGCCAGACACAGAGACTGTTTTGACGGGAATGATGCTGAAATTCAGCGACTATTGGTGGTAAAGCACCATACTTACAGTGTATTGCTACACAGAGAACTGTCTACTGTGCAGCGAAGTCTAGTACTTGCCCACTATAAGAGTGTAAAATCACTACTGCAGCAATCTCTCAGGAAGATGCAGAACACTTGGTGGGAGGATTTTGCTCGTGATGTTCAGGCTGCTGCTGATGCAAATGACAGCAAGAAGCTTTACCATCTTATGAAGCGAGCTTATGGACCTAAGAGCTCCACATCAGCTCTTTTGCTTTCCAAGGAGTCTTCCACTCTGTTTACTAAATGAACAGAAATCATAGGTCGCTGGATCGAACACTTCTCTGAACTCCTAGTTGTGGATGAAACAGTCATTGATACTATGCAACAAAGACCTATCATTGGCTCCTTAGACTCTTCGCCCTCAATAGATGAAGTAATGACATCAATAAGTAAATTGAATCTTTGTAAGGCACTTGGAAAGGATGGAATTTGTGCTGAGGTCTTGCGATTTGGTGGTAATTACACCACACAGTCCCTTCATGAACTTATTAGTGCAGTCTGGAGGGATGGTGCAATCGCTAAGGACTGGAAGAATGCAATTATTCTTCCTCTGTATAAAGGAAAAGGAGCCAGAACAATGTGTGGTAACTACAGAGGTATTGC
>NW_026313902.1:0-207 GCF_001194135.2 Octopus bimaculoides | reverse complement strand
CTTGTACCAGCATCCTGAATTGCAAGTTGAATAGACCATATGCTCTCAGAGCCTCAAGATTGCTTGGTGACACAAGACATGTTGTGAAAACCTGCCTAGACACAAGTCTCCAATGCAAGAAACTATTAGGAGCTCATATCTTTATACTATTTACATTAAATGAGATATCTATCTATATATCTATCTATCTATCTATCTATCTATCTA
>NW_026313901.1:0-339 GCF_001194135.2 Octopus bimaculoides | reverse complement strand
TATCATCGCATATTGCCAGGAACGGTTGTCGATCATTTTATACGACTCCTTTTTCTGGGTTACATATGTACATATAATAAACACATACATGCACATACGAACGCAAATTTGACTGCTGACACGCGATTAGTTTTAATAATTGAGAATCTATTAATCAAAACCTTGGCTAAACACGTCTATGTATGCACATGTGTGATCGCGCATATTTGTATGAGAGCGTTTGTGTGTGCTGATATGTGTATGTTCAATTACACACACACACACACACAGACACACACACACACATGTACATGCACATGCAGGCACGCACACACACACACACACACACACACACACACA
>NW_026313900.1:0-476 GCF_001194135.2 Octopus bimaculoides | reverse complement strand
ATATATATATATATATATATACATATGTATGTATATGTATATAAATCTAAGCAAACAAGAAAAATAAGCTGAGAAATTATACGCAATTGAAATTGTATTATATTGAAACAGCCATGAAGGTAACATATCTAATGTACATATATCGTTGACAGACAAGTTACTACGACATTAGTGGCAAGTTATCATTATTATTGACATATTGTATTTAAAAGGGCAACATATATACGCGGGTGGGGTCGAAAAAGCCAGCCCAGCAGCAGTTGGCAAGAAACATCAGATGCGTGCCGGCCTATATGAGGTTTATCAATGACGTGTACTCACAACCACATTCACGGATGAGATTTCTTGGCGCCGATATAGGAAACTGAATAAGTCAGCTACTGATACTGCTAATAGCAGCCCGAGATGTTATCTCTGGACTTTTTTGTGGTGGTTGGCACTCCGTCGCTTACGACGTCGAGGGTTCCAGTTGATCC
>NW_026313899.1:0-219 GCF_001194135.2 Octopus bimaculoides | reverse complement strand
ATATTATAATAGTATATATTACACACACACACACACATACACATATTGTAGGTGCAAGCATAGCTGCGGGTAAAGAAGTTCATTGTTATGTATGTCTGTGTGTATATCTATGTCATTGTATGTATGCGTGAATGTGTATTTTTGTCGTGACTTGTGTACATTTATTTACTACTTTTATTTATTCATAATCTCTCCATTTTATACATTTTTTTTTTTTTT
>NW_026313898.1:0-756 GCF_001194135.2 Octopus bimaculoides | reverse complement strand
GCTGCTTCCGAACCATATACTTCCGGGTTCAATCCCATAGCACTATACCTTGAGCGGGTTATCTCCCACTATAGCATCGGAAACTGAAGGATGCCTGTCATATATATATATATATATATACACTTATGTGTGTGTGTCTTTTTGTCTGCGGTTGTCCCCCACCCCCATCACCGCTTTAGAAACGTTGTCGGTGTGTTTGCATCCCCGTAACTTAGCGGGTTGGCAAAAAGGATCCGATTGAATAATTACTAGCCTAAAAAAAATAAGTACTAATGACGATTCATTCGACTACAAATCGCCGCAGTCGAATGACTGAAACAAGTAGGAGATAAAAGATATATATATATATATACATGTATGAATATGTGTTAGAGAGAGCGAGAGATTGAGAGAGAGAGAGAGAGAGAGAGAGAGAGAGAGAGAGAGAGAGAGAGAGAGAGAGGAAATTTATATGTGTGCGTATGTGTGTGTATTGTAAATGTGTCTGCATATATTGCTACAGTATCTAATGTAAGTAGCACGGCTTTTGGGTGTTCCTGTTGCAGTTGTTTTTGGAGGACTGAATACGTCAAAATACGTCCAAAATGGCCGCTAATCTGTGGCAGCAATCAGTCACGCGATACGTGGAATAACAACGCTTAAACAGCGTTTGTTATTCTTTTTCCTCGTTGTGACATATTCGCCATCCATTATATATGCACCAGCACTACCCTACCATCTTACCTGCTCAGCTGACATACGAGTCTATAATATACT
>NW_026313897.1:0-214 GCF_001194135.2 Octopus bimaculoides | reverse complement strand
TTGAAGCTTGCCCTGTTTTTATGGGGAGTTCAGGGCTCAAGTTAGTATATATTTTGGATAGGATTTGATTGGTAGAGGATAGTCACATGACTGGTCTTAGAAATTTTTGTAGGCTCCCTGCTACGTCCATCAAGGGACAATGTTTTGTGTTAAGGCTGACATGATTGACTGAACATGTCCAAACAATCAATGCTCTGAATGTTTTCTGTCAAGT
>NW_026313896.1:0-313 GCF_001194135.2 Octopus bimaculoides | reverse complement strand
AAAAAAAATGGACGATCTCTCTAACTGTAAATGTATTGACACAGGAGAAGAGATAGAACAACGTGTGATAACAGCCTCCTAACTCTAGAGTTTATTTCACCACATCTTAGATAACTCAACTTTGGCATTTTTTTATTTTTAATAAAAGCAACGTTTTTGGAGATTTTAAATTTGTCTTGCATGAATTATAAGAAACTATTTAAAGCAATAGGTATGGCTGTGTGGTATGAACCTTGCTTCCCAACTGCATGCTTCTAGGATCAGTCCCACTGCGTGGCACCTTGTGCAATTATTTTCTACTAGAACACTAGGC
>NW_026313895.1:0-358 GCF_001194135.2 Octopus bimaculoides | reverse complement strand
TATATATATATATGTATGTATGTATGTATTTGTGTGTCTGTGTTTATCCCTCCACCGTCTCTTGACAAGCGATGTTGGTGTGTTTATGTCTTCGTAACTTAGCAGTTCAGCAATAGAGTGATAGAATAAGTACTAGGCTTACAAAGAATAGGTCCTAGGGTCGATTTGTTTGACATTGGCAGTGCTCTAGCATGGCCACAGTCAAGTGACTGAAACAAGTAAAACAATACACACACACACACACATATACATACATATATACAAATATATATATATATACACACATACATATATATATATGTAGAGACATACACATACATATATATATATATGCATATACATATGTATATATATATAT
>NW_026313894.1:0-383 GCF_001194135.2 Octopus bimaculoides | reverse complement strand
CGCAGAACTTTCCCCAAGAACATCTATTTTCTATATTACGTGTCCTGGCTTTTTTAATCAACATTCGATTTTTTTCTTATATACGAAATTTTTTGGTAGACCCACCCATACTTAACGTAACTTGTTTTCATATTTCTTTCATCCCACGTCTTTGTTTGACATAAAAGAAATTATTATTATAATTATTATTATTATTAATATTATTATTATTGCTGTTCTTGTTGTTGTTATTACTATTATTATTATTTTTACTGTTGTTGTTGCCTTTGCATAGCTTCTAACGCTGTAGATGTACTACAGCGTCAGCTGTTCACTACCAGTGAACTAAGGTACCACCACTTATTTTTCGAGCACCTTCCGGAGTATTCGAGCGGTTCCAAGCA
>NW_026313892.1:0-372 GCF_001194135.2 Octopus bimaculoides | reverse complement strand
TATATATACAGACACACCTATAGACATATATATACATATACAGTAATTTTTAATGCACATATTCTACGTATATTAGTATCAACAAATGGTTTAATTTAATGTCCTCGCCGATTCATCATTAATATATTTCGAAGAATACATTACGATATTAAATTGTGTCATAGCTGAATATCTAAAATCAAGTGTGATTAAATGATAGATGTAACAATAAGATGAATTATAAATACATTGGTGAAATGAATTATATAACGATTTCTATTTTACTTGCGATAATTTCAGAACGTGGTGAAATTGCTGAGTTGATTTACTCATCACTGGATTGAGTTTATAATCCATGATATTATTTTAGTCTATCTATCTATCTATCTATAT
>NW_026313891.1:0-303 GCF_001194135.2 Octopus bimaculoides | reverse complement strand
TGTGTGTGTGTGTGTGTGTCTGTGTGTGTGTATGTGTGTGTGTGTGCGTGCGTGCGCGTGCTTTTATGTGTGTCCGTCTGTCTATATATGAGTTGTGTGTGTCTGTGTAGGTGTATGTATGTATCTGTGTGTCTGCGTGCTTGTGTGTGTGTGCTTGTGTGTGTGTGCCTGTGTGTCTCTGTAAGTGTTTGTCTGTATGTGTGTCTGTGTGTTTGTGTGTGTGTGCCTGCGTCTCTGTCAGTGTGTGTCTATGGGATCTTGTTCAAAACGGGGGCACCAGTTTTCATTTATGTTTTACGTAGT
>NW_026313890.1:0-542 GCF_001194135.2 Octopus bimaculoides | reverse complement strand
TATTAGCATTTTCAAATTTATAATTTTGGATATCATGCTGATGGGTGGAACGAATTTTTATATTCTAATCACGAAACGTCGTACAGGATTAACTAACGGCAGGTTTGCTTTCGTTTATTTCTCTTCCGTTGTTCTATGTGAGCCATAAATATTGCCATCCGTTAGAGAATAAATTGTAGTTAGAATTAGTAGTTTTAACTGCTATTTCTAAATTTTCACTATGTTGGTAAAGCAACTCCTGCTGATCCCTATATGTTTATAATTATATACTTGAGTATATATAAAGGGTAGAAAATCTTTACAAATCTTACTACCAGTGGCCTAGCATGTATAAAAAGTCAATAGACAACATATTCAATACAAAATACAAGAGAAATTACCCATAACAGGCAATTTCTACACACTAGAAGACAGTCAAAACTTGTAAAGATTTGCTACCCTTTGTATTTACTCAAGTATTTGATATTAGCATTTCAAAGTTTGTTTCGGCATTTTTTCATTTTCTGCCGACTGAAACTGCGCCTGCGCAGTGGATTTTGAAA
>NW_026313889.1:2018-3496 GCF_001194135.2 Octopus bimaculoides | reverse complement strand
TTGATGCAGGTAGATCTGTGCTGTACGACCTCCTCAATAACAATGAACAAGTACTTATCTAGTACAGAGGACTGGGTGTTGTGGCTTGTGTGGAAGCACGAAAGCAGTAAAAGTCACATTCCATTGCGAAGGAAGCTTGTAAATTCGCAAGGGAACTCGACGTTAAGCCTGAATTAAATGAAGAACTGGAAACCACTGCCCCCGAACAAACAAGACGGGTCAAACAAACTGCAAAGAAGAACGGGCAGAAACAAACTGAGGAGACGTGGTGCCAGAAGCCTCTACATGGACAATATAAAGTGAATTGAACGAGACGCATCCATTTCCAAGTAAGTTTATCTTCACCTTTCTGATGCGACTCTCTACTCTATACTGTTTTCTTCCTCCATCCTTCTCTAATACCCTTTTCCTCCACTTCCCCGTTTTCTCTATCTCTCTCTCTCTCTTTCTCTCTCTCTCTCTCTCTCTCTCTCTCTCTCTCTCTCTCTCTCTCTCTCTCTCTCTCTCTCGCTCTCTCTCTCTTGATGCTTACACGTGATTATCATTCATCTCTCTTTTCCTCACGTGACCATCTTTCTTTTCCTGCACAGTCGTTTAAACTAACGGACGTGTTATTTTCTCTCTCATCTATCGTTTCTCTTTCCAAAAGTGTTTCTCACAGCGTTCACTATTTTCCTCTCGTTCTGGGCCAACGACCCTCCATCTTTGTTTTCTTTCGGTTTCCTTGTTTGTCTCTACTGTCCTTTTATTGTTCCCAACTTTGAACTTCAATAAATCATAAATTTTATTTTAGAATTTATGGGAGCAGCTGTCTTTGAAGATTCATAGTGTCGTTGAATATTCGAAATGAGGAGTAGATAGACAGCTGACAACTGATGAAGGGTCCTTTCTCTGTGTTAACTTATCCTGTTTTCAATTATTTTCTCCTTGTTTACGTATTTCCCGCATTTGTCTAAGTATTTCAAGATATTTGCACCGTTGGTGATGTCCTGTACTCATATTTGCATGTAAATATATATCTATATATTATATATTATCTCGTATATATATATATATATATATATATATATATTATATATTATTTCGTATATATATATATACTTTTTCACGTCTGGCCGTATAGCCTTTTTTGTTTGTTTATTTCACTGTTTAGTTTTCCTGTCCTGTTTTCCGTCCGCCACTATCCCCCATGGAACAAATTTAATTTGTGTCCGTGGGAAGAGCCATTGTAACGATGCGTCCTGCCCTAACTCTTTGAAAAGCCAGTGTTATAATGGAGACAGCTGACGAAAGAAATGTTCTCTATGTAGCCTGTGTGTTTTCTGCACCTTGTTTATCCTTTTGTCCATGTTTTTTTGCAACGTTATATACCCAGATATGAATCTATATATACATGTAGATGAAGGTATGTACATACACGGACATATATATGCATATACTCTTATATTATATATATATATATATATATATATATATAT
>NW_026313889.1:1241-1950 GCF_001194135.2 Octopus bimaculoides | reverse complement strand
ATATGCATACATACATATATATATATGTATGTGTGTGTGTGTATAAAATGAACGTGTGTGTGTGTGTGTGTGTGTGTGTGTGCCATTTACAGATACATGAGGACAGACACGTACACTTAGTCACATTATCTCTCTCTCTCTCACACACACACACACTCTCTCTCTCTCCCTTTCACACACGCCCATTTCATATTCACGTACATACATCTATCACTTTCTCCTCTCTTTCAATTTAAAACAAAATTAAATGAATAACATTTTTTTACAGAAATTAACAAGCTCTGGATGATAAAATTACATTCAATTAAAAATATTTCTAAATGGTTAAAATATTGTGTACGTCAAAAAGTCAACGGTTTTTCTTTCTTAGAGAGTGCGAACACAATGTGTGTGTATATGTCACAGATAGCGAACGTTTGTTTGTGTTAATTGAGACGCAATGACATTCATTATATGTGTGTGTGTATTCTGTATGTGTGTATATGTGTTGATGTCATGGAAGCCATACATTTTTTTCATCAAGAAATAACAAAGAATGTGTTTAATCGTTTAAATAAAGGTTGAAATGTTACAAAAATTTGTACTGCACTACCGAATCTAAGTATGAAGATAAATATGTAAAAGAATTAAGATAAAATATACTATTTCTGAGATATTTCAGTTACACACAGACATCCCTAGAGTTTTAGTATTATCAATATATATATAT
>NW_026313889.1:0-160 GCF_001194135.2 Octopus bimaculoides | reverse complement strand
TATATATATATATATATATATTACTCTCTCTTTTATTCTTTTACTTGCTTCAATCATTTAACTGTGGCCATACTGGAGCACCACCTTTTGTCGAGCATATCGACCCCAGAACCTATTCTTTGTAAGCCTAGTACTTATTCTATCGATCTCTTTTGCCGAA
>NW_026313888.1:0-175 GCF_001194135.2 Octopus bimaculoides | reverse complement strand
GATAGATAGATAGATAGATAGATATGCATCCATTGAAGTAGTGCTTACTAACTGTGGTTAGTTGGCAGTTTCTAAACCTGTGTATAAGAATAGCAATAAGTGCAAATACGAACATTGGCATTAGACAATACACGGTTAATTGCTAATAGGGACAAATATTTGTGCAATGCTACAA
>NW_026313887.1:0-372 GCF_001194135.2 Octopus bimaculoides | reverse complement strand
TGGAGAGAGCGAGCGTGTAAGTTATGTCTAATGATGTAAACATGTGAACGCGATCGGCTGCGGTCAGCAGCTACGTTAACAAATGAGACGTTTATCGTCTGTTATCATTGACATAGTCTTCTCCATTACAGACAATGTTGTCCCAGTCGAGCGACTATCACTTGATGAAGCCGTACGGTAATTATCAATTGGCGAACGCTTGTTTTGCAAGAGTTAATTAGGGGTAGAGATTGCTGCTCATATATTATTGGTTATGTTCGCATCTCGTTAAATTTGCATCGACTTTTATTTAATTATTTACTTCGTTAGAGATTTAAAATTAGATCTTAAAATTTCATTTCAATTAGCGAAAGTTTTATAATCATAATAAAA
>NW_026313886.1:0-309 GCF_001194135.2 Octopus bimaculoides | reverse complement strand
GATGTGTAGGAATCTAGATCAGTGGAATTATTGTTGTGGCTATTTGTCCTGTCAGTGTTGTTATTGGTATTGTTATTATCTAGAATATTAATGGGTTGGGATCCATTGTGGTTTTGTTCCAGTGTACGAGCGTTAGTGTTAGAAGAACGTATATTGATGTCCGTGTTGGGTGTATGTGTGGGTCGGGTGCTGGTGTTAGCATAGCTACGGTTGCTTAGGTTTTGGTAATAGAGCGAGAGTTTATGTATATAAACACTAAGTATACAGCACTTACTCGGTATTACCTGTATCCTCCAGGGTTTGGTTAAA
>NW_026313885.1:0-1107 GCF_001194135.2 Octopus bimaculoides | reverse complement strand
TCTTCTATTCTCTGCACAACTGAACTTGCTGAAAGGCTGATACAGCCAAATATGCTAGCCTTTTCAGGACACAAGTCATTTGCTGCTTCCATCATGCACTCTTTTAGAAAGTTTCCGTCAGTAAATGGTTTTCCTCGCTCTGCCAACTTATTCACTATTTTGAAACTTACATGAATGATAGATTTATTTTCAACAAACTTTTTCGTAAAGAAATTCCTTTAAGATTCCAAACTACGTTTCATAGATTCAAATTTCTCGGACTGCAACTTTCCAGAATATTTAGAATGTGTTGAGAGATGTTTTGCTTCGTAGTGACGACGAACATTGTACTCTTTCATAACAGCAACACTTTCGTTGCATATCAGGCGGCTAGCTTTCTGGTCGTTTGTTTCCACAAAGAAGTACTTTTCTCTCCATTCTTTATTGAAAATGCGACATTCATCATCAACCTTTCTCTTCTTAGTAGCCATAACGATGGGCGAAGAAAAAAACAACAGCAGTCTTAGGCCTCGGCGTCAGATATTCTCATTTCGATTGTAATCGCTAATAACTGATTAGCCCGAGGCACACGTGATCTACTGTAGTAACTATTATGGCGCGTGAAATTCATAGCGCGCGACATGACTAACTCAGTTTACATACGACAAGTGTAAGAAGCAGAATAAAAGCATATTTATTTTCTCCAGCATACAACGGCGAGCCGGACAAATGGCCGTAGTCTAGTGACCCATGGTTTATAGTAATCAAATGTCCGTGCCGTACATTAAGCTCACTCTCTCTCCATCAAATCAACGTTAGCAGCTTCGTCTCTTGACTTTTAGAGGCCCCCTGCAAGTTTTGTTTCAAGGCCCCATCCTTTCAATCAAAATTCATAATCTATGCACCTTTTATTCCTAGCTATATTTTACTTTATTCTATTATTCAATACTTCACGTTATTCTAAAGAACATCTTTAAAAGTACAAGTTAAATTTATTTGCGTCTATTACGAATTTCAATAGGTAAAGCTTCCAGATACGAATATATAATCCAGGCAACTTTCAAAGACAAACATGGTGCACTTTTCGCTTCACGAAATCATCGATCAGTTCAGAATAATCAAGCTGAG
>NW_026313884.1:0-856 GCF_001194135.2 Octopus bimaculoides | reverse complement strand
ACCAATCTCGGATTGCAAATAAAATGTAGGATGAGACGGGAATTCTTCACCGCATTGGACAAACATTTTTGTAGATCGAGTAAATATAACAAAATATTTTCTACAAGTGAACTCAGCGTACGCGACATCGTATAACCTAGAATATTACATGCATAAAGTAAATTACAAAACGCTTAATAAAATAAAACTAGAATGTGGAAACGGAAAATGGTGGATCTAAATAGAATAAGCAGCGAGAGAATGAGTAAGAAGTTGAGTAATTAATATTCTATAAAAACGATCTTGGTCCCAAATAATAATACATCTTTAACGGTGAAGTTGACACCCAGGATAAATAAGACTAAAATAGTAGAAGAAAGACGTAAAGGAAACGACAATTACTTGGTAGCGTAGGGATGGCAGCGAAGGGCTTGGAATTTAGCTGCAATAATTTGAATTTATATATGGCATCTAGGTCTTTGTGTAGAAGATTAGCATTAGAAGGTTCCTTGACTGCTTATACTACTTCTGTGTCATCGGCAAAGCTAGTATCTGTGACAGTATGTGTAACTGGTGGCATTTCTGAAAGAACCACCATAAACAGCAGTGGTCTAAATACAATTACCTGATGCAATACCCTCTCCACTACTGTCTCCTCGGAGAGGGTTCTATTGGCGGCCACAGCCTGATTTCTGTATTTTAAGAAATGATGCAACTACTCTCTCAGTTTTTCGGCTGTGCCGAGTGTCCGTGGTTTGTAACATATCATACAATGATCGACCTTATCAAAGGCCTTGGTCAAATTGAGATATATCACATTCACGTTTGAGTGATTCCTTAATTGTTTCAACACTCATTCATAATACTGCGAAAGCTG
>NW_026313883.1:0-202 GCF_001194135.2 Octopus bimaculoides | reverse complement strand
ACATACATACATATATATACATATATACACACATATATATATGTATATACCTATATATATACATATATATATACATGTATATATAAATATATTCATACATATATACATACATATATACATACATGCATGTATACATACATACATATATATACATATATACACACATATATATTTGTAAATACCTATATATATATATATATAT
>NW_026313882.1:0-584 GCF_001194135.2 Octopus bimaculoides | reverse complement strand
ATATATAATGAATCCAAACAAAGAAGAACAAATAAGAAAAATAAACAACAACGCGAGGACGTGGTACAAGTACTGTATTATTAGACGCTCAGGAAAGGAAGGAAGTAGGATTTAATGTTTCGAGCAAAGCTCTTCTTCAGAAATAGAGGAAAGTCGTATAATCCAGAACTGATCAAAGCCTTGAAAGTGAGTTTGGTAAATGGAAACTGAAAGAAGCCAATCATATACAGGCTGACCATAAATCTTGGGTGCATAAACGAAAATGCATATTATCAAGAATTTTATTCATCTCCATTAATGAAGAACCTTTTCCACCATTATTGATGCAAAGTTCTGTGTATTTTGCGAGATTTTTGTGAACCCAATGCAGTAACTGTATAGCTTAGTCCGTTTGAGACTATACACGGACGGGATGCCGAATACACTTTTGCTGAAAGACAAGAAGCCGAAAAGACATACTATGATTAAAATTTAATCTCGTTAAATCTTAAGTGCTAAATTGGTAAATTGGTCATTAAACTATGTAGGTAAGTATGTTTTTTTGTTTTTTGTTTTTTTTGCTATTGTGTCTGTTCGGCTTTACG
>NW_026313881.1:0-486 GCF_001194135.2 Octopus bimaculoides | reverse complement strand
ATGGACTGAACTGAATCGTAACTAATTTGCACATCCTCTGATAACTCACGGACGGTGATTCGACACTCTTCCCCTCACAGCTACGATGTTTTTCTCAGTTCTGCTGGCTGCGGGTCTCTCTGGACGTTGTCACTATCGACATTTTTTCGGCCCCCTCGGAAACGTCTGAACCACTCGTACACTTGTGTGCGGCTCATACACTCCTCTCCATATACTTTCTGCGATTTTGCGTAGGCCTCTGTGCAGGTATCGCCATGACAACTTTCTGTCATGATCAATGCGACGATTACACCCTACACACGTTCCTGCCAAGCACTGCTGTAAACAACGGAAGTGAGCTAGAACGTGAAAACTTAATGCACATGCACAGTTGAGTCCAAGGTCAATTTGTGCCAAGCGGCGTCACTCAGCGTGCTTTAGCTTCGTTACTATAGCAGCAGTCCGGATACTTATTGATCAGACCTCGTGTGTGTGTGTGTGTATGTA
>NW_026313880.1:0-256 GCF_001194135.2 Octopus bimaculoides | reverse complement strand
GTTTGTGTTAAACAGGAAGTGTGTGTAAGGGGAGACAAATCTCTTTAGTTAGAGTTATGGACTCTTTGTCAACATAAACTTCCTGTTGACAAAGAGTCCATAACTCCAACTAAAGAGATTTGTCTCCCCTTACACACTTCCTGTTTTGACACCACACTTCCTGTTTAACACATAAACCTTTAGCCACTTTTCTCTTTTTTTTAAATCTAACACAACTCTCAATTTTCATGCATCCTTATTTTTCCAACTATTATCT
>NW_026313879.1:0-208 GCF_001194135.2 Octopus bimaculoides | reverse complement strand
TCTATCTATCTATCTATCTATCTATCTATCTATCTATCTATATCTTTATCAATCTATGTATCTATCTTTATGTATGATTGTGTGTTTGCTTCTATGTGCTTACATATCATATCTTTTAATCCTGGATATTAGCGAGGAGTCGACGATCACCCCCACACATACATACATACATACATACAGACAGACAGACAGACACATGCACATACAT
>NW_026313878.1:1179-1862 GCF_001194135.2 Octopus bimaculoides | reverse complement strand
TTATATATATATATATATATATGTATATATATACACACACACATATATAGTATCTGATTTAATATATATGTGTATACACACACATATATATTATAAATATTTGTGTGTGTGTGAGTGCGTGTGTATATGTACATCATCATCATCATCATTAAATGTCTATTTTCCATGCTGGTATGAGTTGCACAGTGTCAAGCTCTGCTGTCTACGTTGGTAAATTCCTGTAAAATTCCCTTTGTTTTCTTTCCATCCCCGACCTCAGTCGCAGTGAGAAAGCGCAACGGTTATTTTTGCACGGTTTAGGGGAGGTAACTCCAGAATTAAACATAGTTTGTCGCTACAGCGAACAGATGTTGAGATAATGATGATGCTGATGATGCTGTTGATGATGATGATGAGGACTATCGCGATTTTTTTTATTAACCACAAAGGATTTACATCAAGAAAAACATTATGGACGGAGAAAACATTGAATGTGTGGGTACTACTAAAGCAGCATGGTCCGAACGCGCAGTCGCGCGTCCGCGCTAGCTAGTCGTGAGTGGTCGATAATAACCCTAAGCCTAACCCTAACCCTAACCCTATCCCTAACCCTAACCCTAACCCTAACCCTATTCCTAACCCTAACCCTAACCCTAACCCTAACCCTAACCCTAACCCTAACCCTATCCCTAACCCTAACCCTA
>NW_026313878.1:0-196 GCF_001194135.2 Octopus bimaculoides | reverse complement strand
GCCTAACCCTAACCCTAACCCTATCCCTAACCCTAACCCTAACCCTAACCCTATCCCTAACCCTAACCCTAACCCTATCCCTAACCCTAACCCTATCCCTAAACCTAACTCTATCCCTAACCCTATCCCTATCCCTAACCCTAACACTAACCCTATCACTAACCCTAACCCTATCCCTAACCCTAACTCTAACCCT
>NW_026313876.1:0-305 GCF_001194135.2 Octopus bimaculoides | reverse complement strand
TGTCCTTTCTATATTAAGGCTTTATGCCTATAATAAAGAAACAAGCTGGTTACTACCCTGAAACCCAGGTCCGTGTGTATCACATAAGGCTAGAGATGGGAACAATGATTTCCCTTCACAAATACTGATCGGACACAGACAGTGTGTCGTTAGACAGCTGGAGGAGATGTCTTTCTGGGGCTATAAACAACAGTAACATCGTCCCATATGGGTCAGCCACATTTAGGCGATAA
This sequence comes from Octopus bimaculoides, assembly GCF_001194135.2. NCBI lineage: Eukaryota > Metazoa > Mollusca > Cephalopoda > Octopoda > Octopodidae > Octopus > Octopus bimaculoides. Next base: position 72 of record NW_026313876.1, on the reverse strand, counting down.
ATATACTTCACAATGTCATGCCGCTACTGTTTACATCTCGCTCAGAGATTTATTATTGCTTATATATATATA
>NW_026313875.1:0-270 GCF_001194135.2 Octopus bimaculoides | reverse complement strand
GAAATTAACGTGCAAGTGGCTGAGCACTCCACAAACACATGCACCTTTAACATAGTTCTCAGGGAGATTCAGAGTGACACAGAGTGTGACAAGGGTGGCCCTTTAAAATACAGGTTTGACTCATTTGTTTTGCCAGCTGAGTGGGCAGGAACGATGTGAAATAAAGTGTCTCGCTCAAGAACACAACACATCACCAGGAATTGAACTCATGCCCTTATGCTCATGAGCTGAATGCTCTAACCACTAAGTCATGCACCTTTATATATATAT
>NW_026313874.1:0-257 GCF_001194135.2 Octopus bimaculoides | reverse complement strand
GTAGTGGTGCAGATGGTGCTGATGCTGGACGTGATCGCGGTGTTAGTGATGACGATAATGATGATGCTGGCTATAGCGATTCACACGACGATGACGATGATGACGTAGTTGATGATAACGATGATGACGATGACGACGGTGCTGCTGGTTGCTGCGGAGTTACAGATGGCTTTAGTGCTGATTATAATGAACGTGGTGGCAATAATCACAATGTCGTTGATGATGATGATGGTGATGATGATGATGATGATGATGAT
>NW_026313873.1:0-275 GCF_001194135.2 Octopus bimaculoides | reverse complement strand
TATTCCTATGTGTGTGTATGTGTGGTATATGTGTATTTGTATGTTTGTGTGTGTATATGTATATAGGTTTATGTGTGAATATGTATGTTTGTTTATGTATATCTGCGTGTGTGTATATGCATGTTGATGTGTGAAAGAGTGTAAATATATATTGTATGTGTATGTATGTATATTTGTGCATGAATATGTTTATGTATGAATATGTATGTCTATGTGTATATGCATGTTTGTGTATGTGTAAATGTATATGTGGTATGTATATGTATGTATGTATG
>NW_026313872.1:0-282 GCF_001194135.2 Octopus bimaculoides | reverse complement strand
TAGGCGCAGGAGTAGCTTGCTTACCAACCACATGGTTCCGGGTTCAGTCCAATTGCATAGCACCTTAGGCAAGTGTCTTCTACTATAGCCTCGGGCTGAGTGGATTTGGTAGACAGAAACTGAAAGAATCCCGTCGTATATATATATATGTATATATATGTGTGTGTGTGTGTTTGTGTGTCTATGTTTGCTCCCCCAACATCGCTTGACAATCGATGCTGGTGTGTTTATGCCCCCGTAACTTAGCGGTTCGGCAAAAGAGAACAATAGAATAAGTACTAG
>NW_026313871.1:206-587 GCF_001194135.2 Octopus bimaculoides | reverse complement strand
ATATGTCACTAGGTAGTATAACCACCAAATACAAGAAATCAACAACAAGAAGTTCTCAGTTCCCCACAGAAAGTATAAGGGATAACACACTTGAGTATTTGCCAAATATTCTTATCAAATGGGGTAGTTTGTCTCTATTCATTTATCTTATCCCCATCTATGAAGCTCGCAATCTATGAACGGTAACCCCAATTTTCCCCATTTCACTCTACTTCTCCCATCGTTTACTTGGCTGTGAGACAATATATTGACCCATCCTGATAACGGTAACCATATTTCGGTACTCCCTTTCGTTCCATCTCCCTGCGTCCATCCTAATCACCTGGAAAGCTTTCTCCTTCCCCTTCTTATCAACTACTAACATGAATGCCTTCCCTTCTG
>NW_026313871.1:0-188 GCF_001194135.2 Octopus bimaculoides | reverse complement strand
CCTCTCACATTAGAGACCAACCTCTTTCGCTTTCTCCACTTCCACCACCTCACCACTTTGTATGTCTTCCTTTGTTCAAGCTTCACCCTCTCACCTCACCACGTCTTAAAGTATGACATTTTCCTTGTACTCATCTTCAGTCATAGAGGCTCTGTAGTCTCTTTATTCTTTGAAATCACAAGGCAGAG
>NW_026313870.1:290-749 GCF_001194135.2 Octopus bimaculoides | reverse complement strand
AGCATGCACTCACACACATATGTGCATACATAGACACACACACACACACACATGTACATACACACACTAACACACACATGCATACATACTCACACATGCACATACACACACATGTGCATGCACACACTATCACACATGCATATACACACGATTGAACTTACAATTACAACCACATACGTATACATATACACACACTCACAAACTGTAACATGCACATATGAATATATACACAGCCACAGATGTATATACACATGCATATATATACAAATGTGTATACTCACAAACATGCACACACACTTATTGACATAAACATACTCACAGACATTAACTTATGCATATGCATGTACACACACACTTACGTACAGACATACACTCACACACATGCACATACATGTTGTATACACACACACACACACACACTCACAAACACTTGCACATTATATACACACACATACACAC
>NW_026313870.1:149-280 GCF_001194135.2 Octopus bimaculoides | reverse complement strand
ACACACACACTCACAAACACTTGCACATTATATACACACACATACACACATATACATGCACATACACACACATACATATATATACACACATGCATATACACTACACATTTATACATGCATGCACATACATA
>NW_026313870.1:0-120 GCF_001194135.2 Octopus bimaculoides | reverse complement strand
CATACACACTCACATACACATATATACACACATACATACACACACTCATATATACACACACATACACACATGCTCACACATACACATATACACACTACACATATATACACATATACACAC
>NW_026313869.1:0-268 GCF_001194135.2 Octopus bimaculoides | reverse complement strand
GTATCACGTCCTCACGTTGTTGTTTTTTGTCTTTTTCCTTTTTTTGAACTCTATATATATATACTAACAGTATAGCCCATGTTTCCCGGGATTTAGTTAGGATTATTAAGCTAATCAAGAGCTTTGTTTCAAATCAAAATAAGTAACACTGACGTCAAATTCGAGCGAAATCCGGAATGATACAATAAAGTAAGAGAAATTTTCCCGATTATGTCTGATTTTGAATTATATGACGGGGTGAGCGCGAACGCAGACCCCACACTTAGAA
>NW_026313868.1:0-550 GCF_001194135.2 Octopus bimaculoides | reverse complement strand
ACACCTATAAGTGTAGAATGTTCCAAGTAACTCACCATATACAACCCCAACTGTATCTTTTTAATCTCGAAAATTGTGGGGCTGATAATGAGAATCATTTCTTGGAAGGGGAGGGTTGCTAGAACCATGTCTTGACCAATTCTGGTGAAACTGGTGACAGAAGATGGACAATGGACATCATTTCTGTCACCGTCTCTTGTCACACAACATATTGTCATACAATGGTGGGAATAGGTAATCACTCCCCCCTGTATTACAATAATATTGGATATTATGCTTCTCTCAAATTCTTCTCCAGATTCATCGATCTTTGCTTCTCTGGTCACAACTGGGCAAAGAGGACGATATTTTATTGCTATTTTTGGTGGTTGAATGGTTTTGTGGTTGTATGGGTTACAGGTGACATAAATGTCAAAGAGTCTTTGTTGAAACCAATCAAGGTTTTGGTGAACAAAATCATTATTTTGTTTTGCATATTTCAGAAATCTTTGCATTTTACATTTGATTTTACGTAAAATACAAGATCCATCTAAACCCATGGAGTCCATGT
>NW_026313867.1:0-586 GCF_001194135.2 Octopus bimaculoides | reverse complement strand
ATATATATACACTATATTAGACATCTAATGTACGTTTCGAAAATTTTACAAAGTTGGAAATTTGACACTGTAGGAAAGCGAGGCACTCACTCAAGTACCAACCAGTTAAGAAATAATAAGACAACTCGTCATATAAACTTATACACATACTCAAACTGACATAAATAAATATACTCCTTCGCTTCTATTCTGTCGTTCACACACAACCACACACATACGCTCCTGCGCGGACGATCTCTTTCGAGAGATATGACATATATTCCATCTTTAATCACTTTTCTAATCTCCCAGTAGGTTTCGTTTTATTTGCTTGTTAATAGTTACACCAGAGTCAGTTTTAATTTTATGACTTGAAAATTAACATATCTTTTCTCTTCAATGCAGACCTTTTCCGGCAATTAATTCGTACTTCAATCTATTCCGTCTACAACTATTAACCACCACAATGATCACTAGCTTTAAAACACTGCTTGTTCGTCTGATTTCCCTTGAGAATAGATATCAATGCGATGATTGCTTTTCACAAGTTCTTGTAAACTTCTCTTCATTACTCCGGTTCGTGTGGCGTTGTTGCCTTGTTGTTGGC
>NW_026313866.1:0-206 GCF_001194135.2 Octopus bimaculoides | reverse complement strand
ATATATATATATATACATATGTATATGTATGTATTGAAATTGTTTTAAATGTATATAATAGTATATACATGCATAACACACATATGTATTCATCTAACTATATATATGTGTGTGTGTATGCATATATATAAATATATATATCAATATACACACACACATGTCACATGTATGAGCATGCGCGCGCGCACACACACACACACACACAC
>NW_026313865.1:3370-3893 GCF_001194135.2 Octopus bimaculoides | reverse complement strand
ACACACACACACACACACACACACACACATATACACACACATATATACATCCCATGTATATATGTATCTTTTATATCATATACATGCTCATGTACATACATGCATACATGCATGCATACATACATGCATACATACATACATACATACATACATACATACATACATACATAAAGGATGGGGCGCTGAAAAGTTCTTGGCCTTGGGTAAAAGAAAATGCAGGAGGATCAGTTAATTATGATTTTATTCAACATATTCCCCTCTCAGATTCACACACTTATTGCAGCTGTCCTTCAGTTTTTCTATGCCCTATAAAAGAACTCGAAAGGTTGCTCCAGAATGGGGCGTCAGTAATATGTGAATAAAGTTTGTTAAACATCTAAATGTGCCAAAAATCTATAAGTAGGGGTGCTGAAAAATTCCTGGTTTTAATGGTATCGCGAAAGGTCTGGGGTGAGCCTCAACGTTCCGAGTTCTTTTACAGGTCTTAGAGAAACTGAAGGACCGTCGCAATGAATCTGTGTGA
>NW_026313865.1:1897-2535 GCF_001194135.2 Octopus bimaculoides | reverse complement strand
ATATATATATATATCTATAAAACTGTTTGGTATGTCTTTCATGCATAGCCATATCAATTATTCATGCATACATACATAGATGCGTACATTCATACGTACATGCGTGCATACATACATACATATATACATACATACATGCATACATGCATACGTAATACATACATACATACATACGTACATACATACATACATACATACGTACATACGTACATACATACATACATACATACGTACATACATGCACGTATGTGGTTATTTATCTTATTATTCAGTAATATATAAATATTACAAAATTATGATGTATTAAATTATGATATATTAAAGTTCATATATTGCCGCGTGTGTGTGTGTGTGTGTGTGTCTTGTGTCTGTGTGTGTCTTTGCTACAGTGTCGCACTGTCTTCATGAATACGTGCATATGTGAATATACGTAAATATACATAGAAACACATAGACACAAGAACACACACATATACACACACGCATACAGGCGTGTAAGCCTCGGTACACACGTTTCTAGCGTGTACAGTTGTATGTATGTGAACGTGTCGCTTTAACTGTGCACATCAGTGTATGTGTTTGTGTGTGTGTGAGAGAGAGAGAGAGAGAGAGAGAGAGAGAGAGAGAGAGAGAGAGAG
>NW_026313865.1:373-692 GCF_001194135.2 Octopus bimaculoides | reverse complement strand
GTATGCCTGGATATCTATCTATTTGTCTGTCTCTCTCTCTCTCTCTCTATCTATCTATCTATCTATCTATCTATCTATCTATCTATCTATCTATCTGTCTGTCTGTCTGTCTGTCTGTCTGTCTGTCTGTCCATCTGTCTGCTTGAGTACCGGTTTGTATACCTATTTATGTCTTCCAGTCTCTTTCTCCCCCTCTCTCTCTTTCTCTCTCTCACACACAAACACACATACACACAATCTATCTGTCAGTCTATCTATCTATCTATCTATCTATCTATTTTTTTTTTTTTTCTTCCCGCGATCCCTTTTGATCCAAATC
>NW_026313862.1:0-404 GCF_001194135.2 Octopus bimaculoides | reverse complement strand
ATGTATATATATGTGTATGTTGGTTTGCATGTATGTATGTATGTATGTATATATAAGTGTATTTACATGCGCGTGTGTGAACAGTATATATCATAAAACTATCAAGTAGATTTGTGGTTATTTAACAGCGCAAACACACATACACAAACACACGCACACACACACATACACACACACACACACACACACACACACACACACACACACACACACACACACACACACACACACACACACACACACACACACACAACACAGAAACAGAAATACATACATATACACAAACACACACATACCATACATATATTTTCATATACTTACATGTGCGTGCATATGTATATATGTATTGATTAAATACACACACACGTACATATATATATATATATATATATATATATATATAT
>NW_026313861.1:0-312 GCF_001194135.2 Octopus bimaculoides | reverse complement strand
AGGCTCCGGCAGGGGTTGGTGGCGAACCCTGCTGTACTGTTTCACCACAAATTTCTCTCATTTTCTCTCCCTGTTTTTGTTGTAGCTGTATTTCAAATGGCCAGCCTGTGTCACGCTGAATCTCCTCGAGAATTACGTTGAGGGTACACGTGTCTGTGGAGTGCTCAACCACTTGAACGTTAATTTTACGAACAGGCTGTTCCGTTGATTGGATCAACTGGAACCCCCATCGTCGTTACCGATGGAGTGCCGTAGTATGTATATAACATTATATATTATTTATTTATTTATTATATATATATATATATATAT
>NW_026313860.1:0-352 GCF_001194135.2 Octopus bimaculoides | reverse complement strand
GTATTGAACCAGTATTTCCTTGGATGAAACCATCCCTTCATGAGGTTAACGTATCTTCTAATTAAATTTCATATATGTATATAACAAAGGAGTGGGTGTATTTCCACACAGGAAAAACTAGAGGAAAATTTGTTGAAAATGCACCTGAATTTCAAAACTAGTTTCAGTAATATTTTTTGTTTATGAATGGTAAAAATTTAAACTGGCGAAGTAGAAAGACGCACATATATATGTATATACAAGTGGAGACGCAATGGCCCAGTGGTTAGGGCAGCGGATTTGCGGTCATAGGATTGCGGTTACGATTCCCAGACCAGGTGTTGTGAGTGTTTATTGAGCGAAAACACCTAAA
>NW_026313859.1:0-337 GCF_001194135.2 Octopus bimaculoides | reverse complement strand
TATGTATGTATGTATGTATGTAAGTGTGGTTTATGTCTGTATGTATGTATTTATGTGTGTATGTATGCATGTATGTATGTATGGTAAGTGTGGTTTATATTTTGTGTAATTCATGTATATATAGATGCCGTATACATATGTTCGTATGTTTATGTAAGTAAATGATGTGTAACAAAGTTCTCTAACACACATACATATACACACAAATGTATGTGCACATATCATGTATGTACGTATATGTATACGTATACGTATACTACGCGCATATATATATATGCATATACATCTATATAATAATATGTATGTAGAACTGTATATATATATATATATATATATA
>NW_026313858.1:0-206 GCF_001194135.2 Octopus bimaculoides | reverse complement strand
TGCATGTATGTATGTATGTATGAAGGCATGTATGTAGGCATGTATGTATGCATGTGTGTGTATCTATGTATGTATGCATGTTTGAATGTATTGTTCTATGTATGCATGTATGTATGTATATATATGCATCTGTGCATACATGTACGATTATATGTATATACATGACTGTATGTATATATATGTGTGTGTGCGTAAATACATACGTA
>NW_026313857.1:0-340 GCF_001194135.2 Octopus bimaculoides | reverse complement strand
ATTATTATTATTATTATTATTATTATTATTATTGTTGTTATTATTGTTATCGTTGTGATTAGAGATAAATTCTGGCAGAATCGTTCGGACGCCAGGCAAAATACTTACTAGCGTTTCGTCCGTCTTTACGTTGAGAGTCTTCACTACTATTGTTATTATTTCTGCTGCTGCTGCTGCTGCTGCTGCTGCCGTACTATTGCTGTTGCTGCTGTTGACGTTGTCATTGATATGGTGATCATTGCTATTTTGTTACTGTTATTATATGAGTTTATCTTGATATCTATTTAGAATATCCGGGGCAGAGCATAGTCTGTATGAGTCTCTATAGATGTATGTATGT
>NW_026313856.1:0-987 GCF_001194135.2 Octopus bimaculoides | reverse complement strand
ATTATTATTATTATTATTATTATTATTATTATTATTATTATTATAACCGTTCCTACCATAGGCAGGAAGGAGTTAGTTGATTATTTCGACCTCAGTGTTCAACTGCTGGTATATATTTCTATCGACTCAGAAAGGATGAAAGTCAAAGACGACCTCGGGCAGTATTTGAAATCAGAATGTACAGACAGGCGAAACGAAGAAGCTGTTTTTTAAATTTTGTTTAATGCATCGCACGATGTGCACTGAGCCTGAAAGACTGTCTAGAGAGGCATTGCGAGCTATATAAATCTGCCAAATTATTATATCCCTAAAGCATGAAACTATTTAGTATTTCTTTTGTAAATTGTGCATATTAAATTTTATATATATATATATATACATAGATACATAGATAGATAGATAGATAGATACATACATACATACATACATACATACATACATACATACATACATACATACATACATACATACGTGTGAGTGAGGGTATGTGTATTATAATAAAAGGGTAAAATCAATATTACCAAATGGTCAGTGCGGAAATAAAAACCTCATAGGTAAATTTTACAAAATATTTTATAATTATATACATAATTATAACAAGGGATCGGTTTACGCCTCAGCACGCACTGCAAGAAATAGACGCTTAAGGCCCTATTACCACCTTTAAAATCTCCGAGAATAACACATTATATTGTAAGCAAAGTTGATTCATTATTTTTCTTTTGCTCGCCTACAATATAGTGTGTTATTCTCAGAGATTTTAAGGTGATAATAGGGACTTTAGCGTCTATTTTTTGCAGTGCATGGTAAGGCATAAAGTCGATCCATTGTTATAATTATGTATATAATTATAATATATATATAAAATTACAGGCGCAAGCATGGCTGTGTGATAAGAAGCTTGCTTCCCAACCACATGGTTCCTGGTTCGCTCCGACTGTGTGGCACTCCGGCAAGTGTCTTTTACTATAGACTCGAGCCGACTAA
>NW_026313855.1:0-1589 GCF_001194135.2 Octopus bimaculoides | reverse complement strand
ATATATATATATATATATATATATATATATACTCACACGTTTACAGAGAACCAGAATTCAATCTTGGTCCAAATGAATTGCACTTCTCTCTTCTTCCCACTCCGCGGGGTGGAAACACACACACATATATGTATACACAAGAACATATGTTTGTATTTGATTAGAGGGGATGCATATAGAATTGAGGTACATCAAAGTGAAAAACCAGAATTTTCATAGAAGAGCATGCATTCATGAATGGAAGTTCATTTTTGCTTCGTAATCCACAACTCCAATATTAGAAAAATGAATCCAACATAAATGGACCCTAAAGCTACACCTGTTTTGTCCTGATCTTTATTTTGATGTTGAACAGTGTAGAGTCAAGTATGCAGAATGCAAGACATCCATCAGATTATGGAATATGTTACGCAGCTCTCAACTCATCGGGTTTACCAAAAAGAAAATGCGAGGCCTGACATGCTGATTAATCAAAAGATGATCAACTAGTGATATTTCTAATGCGTATTACCGACATTTAAGAAATCTAAAGTGTACTGGACTGCAATTTATCAGTAATGAGCCTGGATGGCAGAATGAATTTGTATTGAAAGATTATTTAAAGGTACTTCTATTCTAAAGATGTTGTTAAAATTAGATATTGCTAATGTTGATTCTGATAAAGCATGCTTGCATACTAGAAGATAGCAAGCGCCAAGAATGGTATTTGACCTCATCACACATGTTCTAAGACAACTGTCGAAGTTGCCCTAAAAGCAGAAACGAAAAATAACTGTGTTATATTGTATTATATCGATTAGGACTTTAGGAATGACATGGTTAATAAAGTCAAGCTTTACTTATTTATTTATTGATTAAAATGCCTCGGTTCTGTAATAATTGGAAATGAAAGAAGACATAAGGGGACACCAACGAAAAGTAAAAATGAAAATAAAAAATGGAAGTATAAAAGAAAGGCAAATCAAATAGGCTAAATGATGGTGGCTGCCCATAAATAGTAAATTTGTATATATCCCAATAACATATTAGTTTTATGGCTAATTATATAAATTTTAAAACGATCATTGTTATAACTTCATCAACCACCTTTACAAAAATGGGATTGGTACTTAGAAATAATAAAAATACAACGGAGAATATTACATCGAACTTATTATATATAACGGAAATGCAGGGTTATCGCGAAATGCTTCCTCGGTGGTTGACTGCGACGAAGATCGTCAATAGAAATAAATACATATACTGCTTCCTATTTCGTATGATGCTACAACATAGCTAATATTAATGTAAAGCAAATAGAAGCAGAGGTAATGTAAATAATGTGGAAATTAAAACAATAAATAAATATATAAATACAAATCTAAACAGTCAACAAGGTAAGAAACGTGAAAATAAGCGTGTATTTATTGTCTACAATGATTCCAAGAAAGATACGGAGTAATGTACAATTTATGTCAGAAAATTCAAAATATTTCATCGAGATATATAAACACATATACACACGCAAACACATACACATAAGCATGCACACATACACACACATACACACACGCATACACACATACACACACACGCAGTCGCACACAAAC
>NW_026313854.1:0-261 GCF_001194135.2 Octopus bimaculoides | reverse complement strand
TTTTAGTGGTGTTGATAGTGGGTTTATGTTGTAGTAAATACAACTGCTAAGTAGTCGTCGGGGAACGGGTGTTAGTTGTGGTGGCATTAGTGCTAGTAGCAGTAGTAGTAGTAGTAGTAGTAGTAGTAGTAGTGGTCGTGGTGACGTTATAACGATTTGATTTGATTTTTAATGCCTTTTTTCCCGTCGCTATCTTTCAAAAACATATGTTAGACGGGACATACTTGCTTTTCAACATCTGTTCCCTTAAATCCCTAAAGG
>NW_026313853.1:0-280 GCF_001194135.2 Octopus bimaculoides | reverse complement strand
TGTCTGTGTGTATTATTATATATAATAGTATTAGAAACACATAACACTATAAATAATATTTCATATACTGGCTATGCTAAAATGAAAGTTGAAGCATAAATTTACAAGAGTCATGCTAGGTCACACATCATCAATTTACAACGTAAAATCACCATCAGATATATTCTCATATATTGTCAGAATTTCCAATATTATAGCAATGTATGCGTGTATTTAAGCTGCGGCTCTTTATGTCCTCTAACTTGCGATTCGAAAATTATATTTCGTTGAAAAGAAATAT
>NW_026313852.1:0-314 GCF_001194135.2 Octopus bimaculoides | reverse complement strand
CCTCCTCTTCTCCCACAATTCTATCCTATTACTCTGTCACCTTCTCTCCTTCTCCTCCCTTGCTCACGTGGCTCCCATGTGATCATCGGACATCTTTCTTTCTTCTCCTAACTTGTGATCTTTTCTTTCTCTCCGTTGTAGCTGGAATAAGGAAGACTTGTTCTTGTTTACTCCTGTCTAAGCTTGATTCACTCGTTCGCCTCCACAACCTCGTTTAGGCTCAGCAGCTCTTCCTGTTTGTTTTTACTGTCCTGTTTGTGTTACCTTATTTTGACCCTCCGCAAAAATCCCAAATTTTATTTAATTTGCTTTGC
>NW_026313851.1:0-575 GCF_001194135.2 Octopus bimaculoides | reverse complement strand
CCTTTCTGTTTTTCTCTCCCACCCTTTCCCTATTCTTCTCCTGTCCCCTTTACCGTTCCCTCTCTCTCTCGCTCTTTCTCCTTGACTCTCTCGTTGCTGACACATGACGAAAGGCCATCTATCTTTCTTTCTTTCACTTCCTTCCTAAAGATAAGACATGCTTTTACCTGTCTCTTCTCAAAGCTTCTTTTTCTAGCATTCATAATCTTCAGATCATCTTGGCTTAACAGCCCTCACCGTTTGTTTTTACTGTCTCGTTCTCACTGCCCTGTTTTTGTTACCACTTTCACCCTATGCAAAAAAATCCCAAATTTTATTTAATTTGCTTTGCAGGAAGGACTGTTTTAACGAAGCTGCGTATTGTCCTTAACTTCAAAACACAGAGTAGATAAAACAGGGGACAACTGATGAAGGGAATGTTCTTTATGTTACATGTCTCGTTTCTCTGTTTTTTTTCCGTTGTTCGAAAAAAGGTTCGTTTCCTATGTTTTTGTTTTTATGATTTCATTTCTCATTGTGTCTACGTTTTTTGATGTCCTATACCCATATATGCATGTATATATACATATATATGT
>NW_026313850.1:481-758 GCF_001194135.2 Octopus bimaculoides | reverse complement strand
TGTCCTGAAAATAATACAAAAATGGTTATAACTTTTTTATTCACTGACCACAGGTCATTCAACTTGCACACATTGGTAGAGAGTGACTCATCTTCCTATCATTCTTTATTGAAGGCAGATGAGGGTTCCAAGCAGAGGCAATGTTCTCAAAGGAGCACATGCTGTCCAACATCCAGGGAAGGCTGTAGAGATGACACCATTGACAAGAGTAATATGCATCAATGGATAAAAAGTTTAAAGAAGAAGAAAGCAGAATTGAAGACAAACCACACAATGG
>NW_026313850.1:0-467 GCF_001194135.2 Octopus bimaculoides | reverse complement strand
GGGGGGGGGGGGAGCATCATCTGTGACTATCGACATGACTTGTCAGTGATTGGACGAATTGAGTCACATGGACAAATGAGTCACAAACCACAAGATGGCTGCACCACTGCACAGTGGACGTCCTACATTACAGAAGATGATGGAAGACTTTTGGGTAGCAGAGAGTGTACGTGTGTAAAGTGGGTACCTTGACAGTTGACTCTTGATTTGAAGGAGAGAAGAGTGGGAGTCTGCTCTAATCTGCAGGAAGCATCTGAAGACTTTTTTTCTTCTGATTTGGCGACAGGGGATGAAACATGGGTGTATCTTTATGATCCAGAAATGGTGGATCGGTCCATGGAATGGCATAAAAACCTCCATGGTGACAGTGGTACCATGTTTCATTTGCTTGAACACAACTGTACTGTGAACAGTGAATGATACATTGAGAACAGAAATAGCTTAAAGGATCTACATTCACCATGACA
>NW_026313849.1:0-210 GCF_001194135.2 Octopus bimaculoides | reverse complement strand
AACACACAAACACACACACACACACACACACACACACACATATATATATAGTAGACATGTGTATGACTCAATATATAGAAATATATATATATACATTTTATATATGCATACAGATGTGTATGTGTGTATATATACATGTGCATATATATATGTGTGTGTCTGTGTATGTATATATACACATACATATATATATATATGTGTGTGTGTGTG
>NW_026313847.1:400-729 GCF_001194135.2 Octopus bimaculoides | reverse complement strand
GTATGTATGTATGTATGTATGTATGTATGTATGCATGCATGCATGTACATTTGTATGTACGTATGTATGCGTGCACACAGGCACACACACACACATGACTATGCAAATTTGTATATGTTTATGTATAATTGCATATAAGTATTTATATTTACATAATATATGCATTTCAGATATATATATACATTGATTTATATACATACACGCACACACACATATATATATATGCATATCGATATCTATATACATATACCAACACGATATATGTATGTATATATATACGCACGAATACATATACATACATATACATACATATATATATATATATATAT
>NW_026313847.1:130-390 GCF_001194135.2 Octopus bimaculoides | reverse complement strand
ATATATATATGTATGCATATATATACATATATATGTATGCGTATATATATATATACATATATGTATGTATATATATATGTGTATATATATGTATATGTATGTGTGTATATATATACATATATACGTATGTGTATATATATACATATATATATACATATATATGCATGTATATGTATATATATATACATATGTATATATACATATAAGTGTATATATATGTATATATATACATATATATGTATATATACATATATATATAC
>NW_026313847.1:0-120 GCF_001194135.2 Octopus bimaculoides | reverse complement strand
ATATATGTATATATATACATATATATGTATATATACATATATATATACATTTATATGTATATATATATACATGTATATGTATGTATATGTATGTATATATATGTATATATATATATATGT
>NW_026313846.1:0-600 GCF_001194135.2 Octopus bimaculoides | reverse complement strand
TGTCTGTATGCGAGTGCGTGTCTGTATGCGAGTGCGTGTCTGTATGCGAGACATGCCTTGACACAGCATGCTAGTTGTAAACAAGCATCACCATCTTACAAATGGCGTCATTTGTTTGCAATCTCATAACAACGTGTCTAGCCATTCTGTTGTTTATATTCGATCAACTAGGGGGGAAATATCGCCTTGCTTGGAAGCAGGTAAGGGTTGGCAACAGGAAGAGCATCCAGCCATAGAAGATTTGCTTCAATGGATCCATGGAAACATGGAAAAGTGGACATTAAAGACCAGCACAACTGGGAATACAACCATGGAGTTACAATAAAGAATGGTGAACTATAACCTCAGACTATGCCCCGACAATATGCAGAGTTCTTTACTAATCTGAAAAATATTGTTAGCCTGGTATATTAAGAGAGCTTATAAAGTATTTTTCCCAGATTGATAATCCCTCATAAATAACTACACACACACACACACACACACACACACACATATATATATATACATATATATATATATATAAATATTCGGTTAAAATGTCTTACGGTTAAGCTGGTTCCCATGCATTTTCCTGAAGAGAAGATTACATTCTTATCA
>NW_026313845.1:0-290 GCF_001194135.2 Octopus bimaculoides | reverse complement strand
CAGCAACAACAATAATAATAATACTAATAATAATAGCCCAGGTGACAACAGGATCAATGTGCATGCCCCAGTGACAATAGGATCAATGTGCATGCACTGGTGACAACAGGGTAAATGTGAGAAAGAACATGTATGATTATTGACATAGCATGCCGCGGTGACAATAGGATCAATGTGGGAAAGAACATGTATAATTATCGACATAGCATACCCTGGTGACAACAGGATCAATGTGAAAGCAGAAAAAAATAAACAACTATGATGATTTAAAGTGGGAAATATGAAGGTTG
>NW_026313844.1:0-292 GCF_001194135.2 Octopus bimaculoides | reverse complement strand
GGTCGAGGGGCCTACCACAGCGGCATCTCAGTCCCCTACAGACGTCAGCTTCCACTCAGTGCGATGGAGATGCAAAGTTCATCTAGACTGAGTAGACCTCCAATTTTGGCCACAGGCAGGGCACCAATCCAGTCCCCCGAGAAATTTGCACAAGCTTGAAAGTAGGCAACACCTGGAAAATCGATCAGATTGATCAAGGGCAGAGTTAAAAGTAGCACCTGAGCGCAGACTGCCCCATATTCTCTGTTTCCGTCTCTCCTCCACGGTAACCGGAACTGACAAACCCATATAT
>NW_026313843.1:163-657 GCF_001194135.2 Octopus bimaculoides | reverse complement strand
ATATATATATATATATATATTGTGTATTGTATATCAACATGTTATTAATATTATATATGAGCATTTATCAAAAACGTACGTATTTATGTCTAAATATATATATGGACATGCATGTAAAAATAGATAGATAGATGAATAGACAGACAGACAGACTGACAGACAGACTGACAGACAGACTGACAGACAGACAGGTAGATAGATAGATAGATAGATAGATAGATAGATAGATAGATAGATAGATAGATACAAACATACATGTATGTACTAATATATCTGTTTGTGTAATCGTTAGAGCACATAAATGCAAATTTGTTCATATATGTGTGTGTGAGCGTAATGACTATAATATACATGGCTATATATATAGCTATATATATATGTGTGTGTGTGTGTGTCTATAATATACATAGCTATATATATGTATGTATGTATACATACATATGATCATATATCATTTGTATTATACATATATATATATATATATATATATATAT
>NW_026313843.1:0-153 GCF_001194135.2 Octopus bimaculoides | reverse complement strand
ATATATATATATATATATATATATATATATATATAATTAATATAAACTGCAGGTTGCTATGTTTCAACAAAAAGGAGAACTATAATTGTCATTAGATGTGACTAGGGTATAGATAGATAGATAGATAGATAGATAGATAGATAGATAGATAGA
>NW_026313842.1:0-230 GCF_001194135.2 Octopus bimaculoides | reverse complement strand
TAGATAGATAGATAGATAGATAGATAGATAGATAGATAGAGACAGAGATAGACAGATAGATATGAATACATACATACATACATACATGCATACATACATACATACACATTGGGTTGGAAATTAAGATACCGCCGTTTTTTAAAAATTTTGGAACCTATTGCGTTTTTGAATTTTGGAATGTATTTTTTTTTTTTCGAGAATTCTATTTTTGAATCATTTTGGAATCTATT
>NW_026313841.1:0-390 GCF_001194135.2 Octopus bimaculoides | reverse complement strand
ATATATATATATATATATATATATATATCATCATCATCATTTAACAACTGCTTTCCATGTTGGCATGGGTTGCATGGTTTGACCAAGAACTGGCTGGCTGAGAGGCTGTACCAGGTTCCAGTCTGACTAAGCAAGGTTTCTACAGCTGGATGCCCTTCCTAATGCCAGCCACTCTGAGAGTGTAGTGGGTGCTTTTTACGCGCCATCGGCACAATTTGTTTGTAATTTGCATTATACCCATATCTATGTGGTATTCAACCAACGTACCAGTGAAGTGGATGTTTTACACACGCCTTTGAAGGAATCCCTTTCCTTAGTTTGTTACCTTATATATATGTGCATGTATCATCATCATCATCATCATCATCATCATCGTTTAACGTCCACTTT
>NW_026313840.1:0-529 GCF_001194135.2 Octopus bimaculoides | reverse complement strand
ACTGATGCTGGTGTGTTTACATCCCCATAACTTAGCGGTTCGGCAAAAGATACTAATAGATAAGTACTAGACTTACAAAAAATAAGCTCTGGGGTTGATTTGCTTGACTAAAGGCAGTGCTCCAGCATGGCTGCAGTCAAATGACTAAAACAAGTCAAAGAGTAAAGCAGACAGAACCATTAGCAAGGTGGGGAAACGCTTTGAGGAACTTCATACAACTTTATGTTCTAAGTTCAAATTCTGCCAAGATAGACTTTGCCTTTCATCTTTTCAGGATCAATAAAATAAGTACCAGCTGTGCACTGGGGTTGATGTAATTCATTTTTCATTTCCTCTGACATTACTAGTCTTGTGACCAAATTTGAAGTCATTGTTATTCTATATATGTATATATATGTATGAATGTATGTCTGTATGTACATGTGATGTCACCATTAAAAGGAAACCACTGCATGTAGGGCTCCATTAATCCATGTTTAGATATTATAACTACTCAAAGCATTAGAATGGGGGTGGAGTAATGTGGGTG
>NW_026313839.1:0-342 GCF_001194135.2 Octopus bimaculoides | reverse complement strand
ATGAAATAAAATAAACCTACACTTGTTCCGGCTTATTCTGTCAATCAAAGCAGTTGCCGAGAATAAATAAACACAACACGTACAAGCATACAGAAATAGATAAGATGAAGATGAAGTGAAGGTAAACGCAGAAGAAATCTCATGTCTAGCTTATATATACATGTGTGTAAGTATATATATACGTATATATATGTGAATATGTACGTAAAGTATATCTATCTATCTGTTTGCTATATATGAACAGCTGCTCATATGAGTAATTCTGTATTCTAATAGTTCTTCCTAAATAGTGAGAGGTCCTCCGAGAGTTGGTACTTAGCAGGGTTTGTGTTTTTTTTTTTT
>NW_026313838.1:3435-3948 GCF_001194135.2 Octopus bimaculoides | reverse complement strand
TATTATTATTATTATTATTGTTATTATTATTATCAAGTCCGCGAGCTAACAGAATTTTTAACACACTGGACGAAATAAGTATTTCTCCCGTCGCTACGTTCTGAGTTCAAACTCTGCCGAGGTTGAATTTTCTTTTCATCCTTTCGGAATCGATAAAGCAAGTACCAATGAAAACACTGGAATCGATGTAAGCGACTAGGCCCCTCCCTACAAATATGAGGCTTGTGGTTCCAGTAGAAAGGATTATTATTATTATTAAGGCAGAATCGTTAGTGCCCCACACAGAATTCTCAGAGGTATTTCTGAGTTCAAATTCCGCCGAGGACGATTTTGCTTCTCTTCGTTTCGGGGTCGAAAACTTAAGAGTCAATCAAACACTGGGGTCGATCTCATCGATTGGCCCCCACTCCTCCAACATTGTTGCTCTTCTGGAAAAATTTGAAACCATTGTTATTAATTGTATTATTGATTTTTAAGTATGTGTGTGTGTGTGTGTGTATATATATATATATA
>NW_026313838.1:1923-2098 GCF_001194135.2 Octopus bimaculoides | reverse complement strand
TGTGTATTGTTTGTAAAGAATAAAATGTTTTGAATGGTACAACAATGCACCATAATACAAACAATGGACTATATACCTGTTGTAATTTAATCATCCATAGTCTGATATGATATTTCGGAATAAATTTCCTTCTTCAGATATTCTTAGATGGAGTCGCTGCTATAATCGGTTTTCC
>NW_026313838.1:1657-1913 GCF_001194135.2 Octopus bimaculoides | reverse complement strand
CTTCAGATATTCTTAGATGGAGTCGCTGCTATAATCGGTTTTCCAACGGCGTGTTGGTCGTCTTGGGTAATTAAGCCGATTTACAATGGATCTAACGCACCCGTTGGTTTTCAATATATTTAGGAAGCGTGTAGTGTGGATCACCTTGTCCTCCGTTTTGCTGCACTTGCCATGGATGCGTGGAAGTTCATTTCTGTCGTATCCTGTTTTGGCACCGAGTGGAAGCGCTGAATTGTATTGGACAAACATATCTCTA
>NW_026313838.1:118-243 GCF_001194135.2 Octopus bimaculoides | reverse complement strand
TAACTTAGAAGCAGCAATACGGATGTACTAACACACATAAGATTGTGTCATGGCCGACCTCATGCACTTCTCATGAATTCCGGAAGGCGCTTAAAGAGGCCACTGGTGAGACGCTTCCGGAAAAA
>NW_026313838.1:0-104 GCF_001194135.2 Octopus bimaculoides | reverse complement strand
AAACTGATTATAGCAGCGACTCCATCTAAGAATATCTGAAGAAGGAATTTATTCCGAAATATCATCAGACTATGGATGACTAAATTACAACAAGTATATAGTCC
>NW_026313836.1:0-357 GCF_001194135.2 Octopus bimaculoides | reverse complement strand
GCCATTAAAAAATCGCTGATTAAGGATCCGAGAGAGTAAAATTAGAGAAGGGAACGAGGGTGTATAATAAATAAATGATGGGGAAAAATATAAAAATGTTTTTCTCCAAATACTGAAATGAAAAAAAGTCTGCAAACCTGTGCGTGTGCCGGTGCAAGGAAAGGTGTGCGCGTATCTGTAAGTAAATCTGTTATTGCGTTGTATGCACAGATATTTTTGTTGTTGGGTGATTATGGCTTTCACCGTGTCTTTCTTTCTCTCTCGCCATATATATGTGCATATGTGCGTATGTGTATGTGTAAGCATGTATACACACACACACGCACACACACACACACACACACACACATACACACA
>NW_026313835.1:0-245 GCF_001194135.2 Octopus bimaculoides | reverse complement strand
AATCCTTCCATTAAATCTGTCCCAAACAGATTCATTGTATTTTTTGATATTATTAGTTTACATTTCTGTGTCCTGTTTTTAAGTTTTATTTCTGTTGAGGTTTCACACAAGAATCGAACTCGTTCCCCTGACACACCATGGGCTATCCTAGTAGTCTTTTTATACCACGGCCTGCCTATTTTACTCCATGTTGCCGTATTTATCTATACTATAAATTGCAGTGTTCTTGATTGCTTGATTGATTG
>NW_026313833.1:0-359 GCF_001194135.2 Octopus bimaculoides | reverse complement strand
ATCTAACTGATGGCTGCATAATTACGCTCTCTAGACTTTGAAAGATAAACGGAATTTCAAATTCTTTGCCTTTAAACTTTACTATTGAGATCTGTTTTCGAATGTCATAGAATTAACGCAACAATATATGGCCTCGAAGAGTCTTTTAGTCTTCGGAAAGTTATGATTTCTATCTTTGTATTACCTTGGAGAATTTCGTTGAATAAATCGGTTCCGGTACTTTTTAAGAGTCTGTTACGTATTCTGTTGATCTCTTTTGCCGAATCACTGGTCAGTTACATAGACATAGACAAACCACATGGTTCCGAGTTCAGTCCCATTACATGAGGGAGAGAGAGAGAGAGAGAGAGAGAGAGAGA
>NW_026313832.1:1815-2512 GCF_001194135.2 Octopus bimaculoides | reverse complement strand
TATGCACCATATATAAATCTTATTTTAAGATGAAATATTTTGTCTTACAGTTTTGTATTTATTCATAACATAACAACTTTTCAGTGATATTCTTACTAATATCTGAGAAAACATTTCTCAAAATTTTATTGACCATCTCAAATATATCAACATTACCTTTCTTCTATCCAGGAAATATTTTACATGAAATATATATGAGTAGATGCATGGATATACAAACCATCACAAATGTTTTGTGATCTCATCAATGTAGATATAGTTGCTGAGATATAAAATATAGTAATAGTAACATGTTATCACATTAATATCTCTTCTTTCTTGGGTGAATACAGTTATGGTTATACAAGTTATTTATTGCATCGGATGAATTTTGACAAACATCATGTATCCTGCTAAAGGTTGTGGGGAAGCATCATAGCCGTATGTCCAGAGGGATTTTTGGGGGGTTTGAATATGCCACACAAGAAGGTACTAAAAGGGCAGCTGCCTATAAAACAATGTTTCAAAAAGGGAAGCATGATGAGTATAATAAGTGTTATGATTTCACGGATTACTTGTAAGTCCACAAAGCTATCATATGATTTAGCATGGAAAACAGTCTTCAATTGGGTTGTCATCATAGTATTGCAATGCATCTTAATAATGATTCAGCTACAGGTCTGCATGGATACACACATGTGCAATTAAGTTGCTTTTC
>NW_026313832.1:772-1058 GCF_001194135.2 Octopus bimaculoides | reverse complement strand
GATATGGTTTTTCTCCAGTGTGAATACGTTTGTGTATAGTTAATTGATCATTTCGAGAGAATGATTTACCACAGATATCACAGTGATATGGTTTCTCTTCTGTATGAAGATGTTTGTGAGAAGTTAGGTTACTTTTTTGAGAGAACAGTTTACCACAGTTATCACAGTGATATGATAATTTTCTTAACTCTTTTGACATCTTTCCAAGGAATCAGAAAACAAAAAAACAATTCTTTAACATTCTCACAGTATTCTCATCACAATATTTGATTATTTTTCTTGTTCT
>NW_026313832.1:599-731 GCF_001194135.2 Octopus bimaculoides | reverse complement strand
CTCTGATCTTCATAGATATCTAAAGCTGACGTAAAGTCTTTTATAAATTTATTCAAATTTAATTTGAATGCACTTGACAATGAGGTAGAGAAATGTCGTTATCAATCTCAGTTCAGAGCAAATATTTCACAG
>NW_026313832.1:0-589 GCF_001194135.2 Octopus bimaculoides | reverse complement strand
GGTAGAGAAATGTCGTTATCAATCTCAGTTCAGAGCAAATATTTCACAGTGTTTCTACCATAAAACACATAGAGTCAGGGTCATATCTGTTGTGTATAACATCGTCTTTATATGATAAATAGTGAGGTTGTACAACTAAAGTCTTTTATACCAGTGTCATTCATTAATCTGAAACAATAAAGAAACAGTGTAAGACTTAGAGGATACAGAAAAGCATTTTACATTATTTAACATTATACATATTCGTATACCACAGCTTCATTTTCATGTTGTGTAACATTATCAATGCTAAACTACAGAATGGTGAACAATAATATTTTTCTCCTTTCAGAAACATATTTTCTTATTCTTGTTTGGTCCTAGACCAGCCATGATTGAGCAAATCTATGATCAGATGTATTTCATTCATGTCTTTCTTTCTAGTATTGCATATTCAAGACTTCATCAGCCAAATAGTCTTCAGTTATCAAGACTGAAAGGTGCAAAGAGAATGGAAATTGGCTGTTGTTTCTAGCAGATGTGGCACCCTCATTGGCTTGTTGTTTAACTCCAGGTAATCCCATTCTAAGCACACCCATGATGATAGGCA
>NW_026313831.1:0-395 GCF_001194135.2 Octopus bimaculoides | reverse complement strand
ATATGTAAAAAAAAAATTAATGTTACCTCTATGGTCATTTTTAAGTGCTAGGCCTCTGATATTATCATTCTATGATTATATCCTTATCTTATAAAATATATATAAATATATCTAAAATCTCTGATTTGGTGCTGCGTTTCTTGCTTAACAGCAATTTTCAAACTCTTATTTTTTTTTTTTTATTGGTACCAGTTCTTTTAATATAGCTTCAGTTTCTGCCTGGGTGTTGGTGGGGACATTTCAAACCTCCAAACACATATCTATACACTTATGTAGACACACACATACACACACAGAAACTAAAAATTGTTTTAAACATGACTGAAATCAACTACAAAAGATATATTGTCTGATTACTGCAATAAAAGGGTGAAAGACATTTCTGTAATCAAATT
>NW_026313830.1:0-254 GCF_001194135.2 Octopus bimaculoides | reverse complement strand
ATGTGAGCGTGTGTATATGATGTGTATAGGAGCGCACCTGTGTATGCGTGCGTGTGTGTGTGTATGAGTGAAGAATTACGTGCGCGTGTAAGGAGAGGTGTGTGCGTGTGTATGTACTCCGTGTATCTTAGTGTGTGTGGACAAGTGTTTGTTGTGTGAGGCTATCATCTGTGTGTGCGTGTATGTGTATGTACGTGTATCTGTGCAAGTGTGTGTGTACATCACCTAATGCCTGCGTGTATACTTTGTGCGAG
>NW_026313829.1:0-665 GCF_001194135.2 Octopus bimaculoides | reverse complement strand
ATTTTACCTGTTGACAATTCCATCAGATTGTTCTGCTTCAATCAAAACCTTTTCTGGTGTGTTTACCATATTGTTGGCACTAAGAAGCACATTGTTCAATGTTATATTGACCGACACCTTCGATATCAATGGCAACATTGTCTCAAGGATGTTTACAGCCAAGTCAATATCTTTTTGTTTGAAATACACCGATTTCTGGGAAATATTCAGAAGCGTGGTCGAAATCAGTCCAAAATTTTCTGAAATGTAAAATTTAGAATAAAATTTAAGGAAATTTACAGCCGTTTCTATACGAAATATTTGATACAAATTAAGCACAACAGAAAAATTAATGAATCACTGGTAGTTGATTAACAACTCTAACTTAATATAGCACAAAGATTGCTAAATGTGTTCAGTTCATCAGTTGCATACTCACTGTTATACATCCTTTGAGTCTCCTACTTTGTAGTATTAAATGGAATCCTTTATAGTTGAGTAAGACATACCCTTTATAGTGGAAGTCATTGGCAACAAATAAGCTGTAATACATTAGCCTTCATAAACAGCGGCTTAATCTTAACGAAATTATCCTTCCAAACAGGTGAGCAAAGATAAAAACGAGTTGTAGGTCTAATACTTAACATTGATCAGCTTTCATCAAGGCCTTATGAAACACTGAAGTC
>NW_026313828.1:0-246 GCF_001194135.2 Octopus bimaculoides | reverse complement strand
GAACAGGACTTGCAAGAAATTAATATTGCAAAAATATGAGCAGGTTTCAAAATATTAAGAGAGCCAAAAAGATACCGAGACGCAAATGAAAGACTCAAGAAATTTGTGGAATCCTTTAACGAGTACTCTTCAGCAGTTGAATATTTATGTGGGGTAGCAGATAAATTAGCTTAATTTTTTTTTAATCATTGCAAATAAAGAGATATGCTTATTAAATAAAAATCATTTGTGTACTGATTTTTAATT
>NW_026313827.1:0-871 GCF_001194135.2 Octopus bimaculoides | reverse complement strand
ATATATATATATATATATATATAAATGAGTGTACAATTTATAAGAAAGATTCAGGGAAATAATTACAAGGATTACAAGGTAGCAAAATGTTGCTTAAGGGTCACAGGAAACAATGGTCAGTCTTGTGTGGGATTTGATTCCGGGGAGGAGCAAGAAGTATTTAGGAGACAAATGCTCAGGATGTTATGTATATACAGGGGTGGACAAAATAATGGAAACACCTTAAAATTTCAAACAGATTTATTTTAATATGGGGTAGGAACGCCTTTGGCAGTAATTACAGCTTGAATTCTACAAGCTGTGGACTCGTACAAAGTTTGAATTGTTTCCAAAGGAATTTTTGTCCATTCTTCAGCTAAAACAGTCTCCAGTTCTTGTAGTGATGATGGTGGAGGATATCGACCGCTTACTTTTTTTCTAAAATGCACCATAAATGTTCAATAATATTGAGATCTGGGGACTGTGGTGGCCAAATAAGATGTTCAACTTTACTAGAATGTTCCTCGTGTCATTCAGTAACAACTTTAGCTGTGTGAAGTGGTGCATTATCATCCTGAAAGATTGCATTTCCCTATGGAAAAATTTCCGCAACCATAGGATGAATTTGATCAGATAAAATGCTTAAATGGTCTTGACTATTAATTCGGACATGAAGGGAAACCATTGGGCCGACGGATTTCCAAGATATAGCCCCACCAGATTATCACTGATCCTTCTCCATGTTTAACAGTTGGAAGAAGGCAATCTCCACACGTATACTCGGCCGGTGGGTGGAAATAAGATAAAGGATGACTCGTCCGAGAAAATAACATTCTACCACGGCTCTTGGGACCAATTCTGTAGGTTTTTACTCCACTCTAAATGCTTTGCA
>NW_026313825.1:0-403 GCF_001194135.2 Octopus bimaculoides | reverse complement strand
AGGTTTGTGGTCGTACCAATTTTTTGCTCTGTCAAGTCCATACTTGTTACCCCCCGTTCTGTAAGAATGCTTGGTCTTTCTGTCTGGTATGCTTTGAAAGTGTGGAGAGGTAAGAGTTACAAGCATTGACAAACTACAGCACAATTTTCATCTGCTGTTGAATGTTATTAGTGATTCTTCTTCAATTGGGCAGTGAGGTGAGCCGGGGATTTTTCTGCGTAAAGAACGGAAGTGGTGTTGATGAATGAAATGTGGTGGAGTATTAATTAGAATTATTGGTCATCGGTTTTGAAATAGGACAGGGAGTGGGCTCCGTTGTGAACCGTTGCTTATTATTTATTGGGAGAGAGGACTAGTCGATTACATCGACCCCAGTACTTGACTGGTACTTAATTTATTGATC
>NW_026313824.1:0-284 GCF_001194135.2 Octopus bimaculoides | reverse complement strand
GAACAAGTTGTTGCTTGTTAATCGTATGTTAGTCATGTATGTAAATGTTTCCGCCTTCCTTCTCTTCCCTCTCTCTATTTCCCTATCTATCTCTCTATATTTACGTCTCTCAAGCTTTCTCCCAATCCCTTTCTCTTTAGCAGTACCTCGATCTTTTCTCTGTCTCTCTATGTCTATCCCACTCTCTCTATCTCTCAACCTCTATTATACTTTCTCTATCAATATAGGCGCAACGTACTCTGTGGCAATATGTTTGTTCCGGGTTCATTCTCACTGCACGGTAC
>NW_026313823.1:0-287 GCF_001194135.2 Octopus bimaculoides | reverse complement strand
ATCAGCACAGAATAACTGCTCGGCTAGAGATGGTGACACTAAATTCTTGTACGAAATAACAGTAACATCCGTCCTAAGCAGGAGTGCCACATTATGTTGGCAAATAATCTTTACTCTCTCTTTATATATATATATACTCTAAATTGCTGCTTAACTCTATATCTATGGCACAAATAACGAACAAGTACCACAAACACACACAAAAGCAAGAACTTCAATTTTTATGAAGAATTAGAAATGTAATATTTCTCTCTCTCTCTCTCTCTCTCTCTCTCTCTCTATATATA
>NW_026313822.1:0-311 GCF_001194135.2 Octopus bimaculoides | reverse complement strand
TGGTTGAGAAGCAAGCTTCTTCCCACGCAGCCACTCTTGCACCTGGTTAATTGGTTTCTTTTGGTTTCCAATTTCAAAATCCATTCAACAGGTGTTGAGTGACCCACACTGAAGACAAAGACACATCACCAATATGATATGTGTGTGTGTGTGTGTATACATACAGACACACACACATACAGGTGCTCATATATACACACACATTTTTTTGCATACGTGTGCACACAAATACATGCACAAGTATGTAGTTATGTGATTGTGTGTGTAGATAGACAAACAGAGATATAGATTCATGTATACATAAAGATATA
>NW_026313821.1:0-258 GCF_001194135.2 Octopus bimaculoides | reverse complement strand
TTCTCTATGAAAAGATTCTCCTTGTTGATTCTTTCTTCTGTGGAGATTCTATCTTTACATTGATAGAAAGGGAAGAAGGAATTTAGGGTTTTTGTTTCTTTAAAAAGAGTTCATAACTCCAACTAAAAACATTTGTCTCCCCTTACACACACTTCCTGTTTTGACACCATACTTCCTGCTTAACACAAACTTTTAACTCCTTTTTTTAAACCTAACACAACTCTCAATTCTCCTGCATCCTTATTTTTCCAACCATTA
>NW_026313820.1:0-572 GCF_001194135.2 Octopus bimaculoides | reverse complement strand
CCCTCGACGTCGTAAGCGACGGAGTGCCAACAACAACAACAACAACGAAATGAGATAATTCGAGAGCGGAGCAGAATGAACGATGTGATCGCAGAGTATCGAAAGCACAAGTTCCACTGAGCCGGACAATGTCACAAGGTTGACAGACACCAAGCTGGACTTGTACGTTACTGAGTGGTATCCAAGCGATCGGAAAAGGCCACTTGGAAGGACTCCACGACGATGGGAAAAAAACGATTTAGTGTGTGTAATGCGATGGGTGTTAGTTTATTTCATTGGATATCTGTTATATAGACCGTGTCTTGCGCTTGTGCATTATCTTCTTTGAGTTGTATTATTGAATTGTGTCTTGCGTAGGATGTGGGCTGTTCCTAGCAGGGTTACATTTTGGATAGTGTCAACTGTTGAGGACCCAGGTATAGCTTCTACGTTTTTGTTCATATGTGTTTTTATCATGCTCAATGCTCCAATTATTACAAGTATTGTTTACACCAGGGGTTTTCAAACTGTGGTCCGCGGACCACAGGGTGTCCGTAGACAGCAAATACTTTTTATGGGCAATTTGATTTTAT
>NW_026313819.1:0-321 GCF_001194135.2 Octopus bimaculoides | reverse complement strand
TATATATATATATATATATATATATACATATACATACATACAAACATACATACATACTTACATACATACATACATACAGTCACAACGAGGACATTTAAACCTTTTATAGGGATATTTTTATCCAAGATACATTGGTTTAACATATATATTTTGAAGATATGTTTCTTCAATGAATATATTATATAACATATCGTAAAATATTAATAGATACAAATTAATTTATGAAATAATTAACAAGCTGATTTGCTAATTTAATTAATTAATTTGTATCCATTAAATCTCTCTGTTTTCTAACTTGATAATATAAATACATATATGCAT
>NW_026313818.1:0-317 GCF_001194135.2 Octopus bimaculoides | reverse complement strand
TATATATATATATATATATATATATATAAACATACACAAACACGCACATATATTCATTCATATATAAAAATATTTGTACACACATACGCAGATTCATATATAAATTTATACATAAGTATATAGATACACACGCACACACACACAGACATATATACACACACACACGCACACACACACACACACATATATATATATATATATATACATACATATACATGCATACATATATATATATTTATACACATATACATACACTGACATAAGCATAAATACATACGTATGACCACAACATAGACACACAGACACACACATACATA
>NW_026313817.1:0-311 GCF_001194135.2 Octopus bimaculoides | reverse complement strand
TTTACATTTGCTTGTTCACACGAATGATTGTGTGCAACTGTGCTTAACTGGTGAAAGTGGCATCTCTTTTCAACAAGTTTCATCTAAAGTAAACAGAGCAGCAAGGAAGAAACTTTGCTGATATGTACCTAAGGCTCCAATCTAATGTGTTATTGGCAAAGTGAAAACCTTTGACATTTTTGGCAGGTAAAGGTAACTACCTTTAATCATTTTGCCAGAATTCAGACTCTTATAAACAACAATAGGTATTTTTCAAATAAATAAAAACTGCCAATGGATTATTCGGCATATAAGACAAACCAGGCATGTTT
>NW_026313816.1:0-364 GCF_001194135.2 Octopus bimaculoides | reverse complement strand
ATATATATATATGCTCGTTGCCTTATCAGGTGTGCAAGCGCAATTGCAGGAGACAGTTGTGTACTTTATGCTGAGGTATAACATTCATGTATGCAAATTACAGAAATAATGGAATACAGAAAGCGGTGCGTGTGTATGTGTGTGTGGGCTTCGTGTATATAAGTATGTGCGCATCTTTCTACGAATATGTGCATAGAAACTATTGCTGTTGACGAGAAGAAGTCTATCTTGTTCCAGTAATCTATATCTTTTGTCACCGAACTGATTTGCACTTTAATGAGATTTTAATATACTAATCTGTTCTACCTGATTTTTCTCTTTCCCTTTTTCCTGCTCTATCTATCTATCTATCTATCTATCTATC
>NW_026313815.1:0-268 GCF_001194135.2 Octopus bimaculoides | reverse complement strand
CTATCCATCTATGTCTTTCCCAGTCGCTCTCCCTCTCTCTCTATCTGTGTCTCTATGTCTCCTCCCTCTCACAAACACAAACTCTCTTTCATTCATTCTCGTACACTATTTCTATCTCCATTTCTTTGTCTTTCACTCAACCCCCTCTCTCTCTCTTTCTAACCCTAACCCACACCATCTCTCTCTCTCTCTCTCTCATTCCCTTTATCTACATTTTCTCACTAAAGTCACTCTCTTCTCCTGTCTCTTCACACACACACACACACAC
>NW_026313814.1:1904-2045 GCF_001194135.2 Octopus bimaculoides | reverse complement strand
GTATGTATGTATGTATGTATGTATGTATGTATGCATGAATGTATGTATGTTGTATAGAACATTTCTGAGTACAAATGAACAAAAATTATTCAACACCATAATTTAAGTTTTTTAAGTCACATTTCACGCTACCAATTTCCA
>NW_026313814.1:0-247 GCF_001194135.2 Octopus bimaculoides | reverse complement strand
CGATAATTTGCGTATTTGTATGAGATTATTTTTCTCTAAGCAAATACCAAAATAGGACAGGTACCGTGTAAAGTATTGCCTGTAGTCTTCTGGAGTGGTGGAAGGAAATGAGGTAGGTAGTCTCTAATAGGAGGCATGGGCCGAATACTTGAAGCAGGGCAGAATCCACTGAAGTAACCTAACATTTTTGAATGTGGTATTAAACCAGTTTGACATTGTGTAACTTAAGCCACTTGAGACTCAGGTG
>NW_026313813.1:0-359 GCF_001194135.2 Octopus bimaculoides | reverse complement strand
TACATACATACATACATACATACATACATACATACATACATATGTATTAAGAAGCTTTCATCTCAAACACATGGTTTCAGGTTCAGTCCCACTGCGTGGCACCTTGGGCAAGTGTCTTCTACTACAGCCTCGGGCCGACCAAAGACTTGTGAGTGGAGTTGGTAGACAGAAACTGCGATAAACCTGTAACATATATATGTGTGCGTGTCTGTGTTTGTTCCACACCACCCCACTTGACAACCGATGTTGGTGTGTTTACGTTCCCGTAACTTAGCGTCATAATAATGATAATAACAACAACAACAACAGCAACAACAACAACAACAAAAACAACAACAATAATAATAATAATAATAATA
>NW_026313812.1:0-213 GCF_001194135.2 Octopus bimaculoides | reverse complement strand
GTATTTATGCTTGTGTATGCCAGAATTTGTGTGTGTGTGTGGAGGGGAATGTTTGTGTATGTACGTTATATATACAAACGTAACTTCTACATGTATATAGAAACATTCATGAGTAACTCATCCATGTACTAAAATACATACACCCATACAATACATACGTGCATTGCACTCGCTTCCACCCTCTCTCTCTCACTCTCTCTCTATCTCTCTCTC
>NW_026313811.1:0-457 GCF_001194135.2 Octopus bimaculoides | reverse complement strand
TATCAGTTGCATTTTATATGCCTTTCTCTTACACCAACTTGTAATCATAAAGCCACATGTAAGGTACATGCATATATCGGACGAAGATAGGGCAAGGCTGGTTGACGTCTTCGAGGAGCGTCAAATCAATTACCTGCAAATGGCAGACACATTTTGCATTAAAAGAAGTACTGCCCGATCCATAGTAGCAACCTACCTACGGTTTAGGAGGCGCCACAAGTTGCCCAGAGGAGGTGCCAACCGCGTTAAGATTGATGAGGAAATGCGAGCCAGGCTTCAAGGGATTATTGATGCCAACCCACTCGCAATCCTTCAACAGACGGAGAGGGACATTGCCCGGAAAGCCACCTGTTCCGTGTCTGCAAACTCATGAGATCTAAATGGGATGCTGATAACTATGAAGTTGGCCGAAGATGTCCCAGATGCAAGAAATACTCCAAGAGCTCTGGAAAAGCGT
>NW_026313810.1:0-523 GCF_001194135.2 Octopus bimaculoides | reverse complement strand
ATTGTTGTTGCCAAACGAATGTACAAATTGAGAAATATTGGTGCACTTATTCGATCAAGAGCTAGTTAAAGCATGACTTTCTTCCGTGCTATCTAGAATATCATCATTATCATCATCGTCGTCGTCGTCATCGTCATCACCATCATTATCATCGTCATCGTCTTCTTCTTCTTCCTTATCATTTGGTGATGAAGGAAAATCAGAAAAAAAACAACTTCATTGCTGTTTCGATTTTCTGTTTGCGGCCTGATTTTTCCCATCGATAAAGGCCACTTACGCTTAGGCGCATTTCATGAAGTGGACTGTCAGACATCAATTGATTTTGGCCGTATCCATGTCAGATTAATTGAACATTTATCAATGATATCCGCTTTTCTTTAATGGAACCTCAATTGATTATGTCTTCTGTTTAAGGGATAAAGAAGCTTTGTATGGATTTTAAAGGAAATATATCACACACAGTATTGTGAAACATATATATATACATATATATATATATAGGAGTGGCTGTGTGGTAAGTAGC
>NW_026313809.1:8046-8929 GCF_001194135.2 Octopus bimaculoides | reverse complement strand
TATATATATATATATATATATATATATATATGTATATTCAGAAATGTAATATAATGTGTGTGTATGTGTCTTTGTACGTGTGTTTGCCTCCCCTGCCACAGCTTGACAGCCTGTGTTGATGTGTTTAAGTTCCTGTAACTTGGCAAATGAGGCAAATTAGAATAATTTCCAGGCTGAAAAACAGCGGTCTATTCATTCGACTAAACAAATTCTTCAAGGCCGTATCCCAGCATGGCCGCAGTCTAATGGGTGACGCAAAAAAAAAAAAAAAAAAAAAAAAAAAAAAAAAAGGTCAAAAGATGCACATATATACATCAAAGTCATTGTGGGCCATCTTGGGCGAGCACCTTTAACCCTTAATCGGCGCAAGTCTCATGTGTGACGTTGGGTAGACAGAAGCAATATAGAAACCCAGCGGAAAAATTGTATCTGCAGTTTATAAATCGACTTTATCACACTGTAGCTCGCTGGATCTACCTAAGAATCCTTTTCCGTGCGTGTGGGATTATTCGGACGCTCTGCAATTTAACCTTTAACACACTGTAGGTGCATTATATCACCGTATGAGTTTTCTCCCCTGTTGTCATACGGCAGTAGCAGGGAAAACAATTCGTAAACACACCACCACCGGTTGTCAAGCGATACTGGGGGTGGGGTGGGGGACAAACAGACAGAAACATATACACACACACATACATACATACATATATATATATACGACGGGCTTCTTTCCGTTTACAAAATGCACTCACAAGGCTTTGGTCGGTCCGAGGCTATAGTGGAGGACACTTGCCCAAGGCGCCATGCAGTGGGACTGAACCCGGGACCATGGGGCTGGTAAGCAAGCTACTTACCACACAGCCACTACCGCGCCTATATATAT
>NW_026313809.1:2027-7617 GCF_001194135.2 Octopus bimaculoides | reverse complement strand
TATATATATATATATATATATGTATATGCGCATATATCCAGAGAGAGAGAGAGAGATAGCAGAGAGAGAGAGAGAGAGAGAGAGAGACAGACAGACAAGACAGACTGATATACTAGACATGAAAATGCAAAAGATAAAAATGCAGAAAAATGCTCAGTATAAATATGAAAGTACATAATAACTGTCGTAGGGCTCCCCGCCTCCTTCATTTTCGCACGATACACCCAATTCATCGCCGAATGCGTCAATTGCAGCTCAAATTGTTTATGAAGGTCAAGGTTAAAGCGTCAAAACCTAACCGACTCACACAGCGTTATTTTAGTAATACAGATATACTTCTACAGACACACACGCATATACATACATATATATGTGTGTGTGTGCGTGTGTGTGTGTGAGAGTGTGTGTGTGTGCGCGTGCGTGTGTGCGTGTGTGTGTGTGAGAGTGTGTGTGTGTGCGCGCGCGTATGTATACACGCATGTATATAAGCATACATACGTACATATATCCATTTGTTCACACACACACACACACACACATGTATCGTGTTTTATGTGAGCTTGTTATGTTATGATGATTATATATACACATACACGCTTACACACACACACATATATATATATATATATATATATATATATATGTGTGTGTGTGTGTATATATATGTATAATGGTGCATACCGGTGTTTATTTGGTAACATTAGAAGTGTTAATCACTTCAGGGTGACTGACAACTTGGCGTGTTGCTTGTGAAATAGATAGCGATTATATATATTAATGCGGTGCATGTGAAGTCGGGCAATTTTTTTTCTTTTTTTTTTTTTTTAATATGATCTTCAATAATCACCACCGCCATCGCCGCCACCACTATCACAACCGTCAACATCACCAGCACCACCACCACCTCCACCACATTTACTTCGTCCCCCCGCCCGCTCATTATGATGAACGTCGTCGATGCACTTTTCGGTTGTCGCAGTCGAACTTTAGGTTGTCAACGAACTTCACATTGTCCTCTTTCCCCAAGTTCTTTCCCCTCCTCCTCCTCCACTTTCTCGTCCGCATCCCCATCTCCAACAACATCATCATCGCCATCATCGTCACCATGGATATTGACATTACTATTATACTTTGCATGAAGGCGCCGAGCTAGCGGCGTCGTTAGCATGCCAGGCAGAAATGCTTAGTAGCGTTTCGTCCGTCTTTTCCCTCTGAGTTCAGATTCCACCGAAGTCGACTTTACTTTCATCTTTAGGGGTTCGATAAAGTAAGTACTAATTTAGCACTATAGTCGATGTAGTCAACGTACCCTCTGCCCAGAAATTGCTGGCCCTTGTGCCAAAAAGTGAAACGAATATTTGCATGAAGGCAGCGACCTGGCAGAACCGTTAGCACGCCGGACAAAAATGTTTAGTAGTATTTCGTCCGTCTTTAACTGTACCGGGGTCAATAAAATAAGTACCAGTTCTGTACTGGGGTCCATTGCCTTGTGCCAAAATTTAAAATCATTCTTATACTTTGCGGGATTATTTGTCATCATCATCAGCATTATTATTAGCATCGTGATCGTTGCCTTTGTTAATAATTTTTTCCAAGTTTTTAGGCTGTATTTTACTAAGAACCTTAGCTCGATCTGTGGTTATATCTTTTAATTCATTACTTTGAGCAATGATTGGTAGGTTTGCTGTGGCAATGTTGAAGATATTCTGGTGACATGGGTTGTGTGTCACTATCAATGATATGACTTGTTCTTGTTTTCCTCTTCTTTGGTGTGTCCTCAGTTGTCGTATGGGTATTTCTATAGCCCGCTGTATGCCATTTTCTATAAGTAGAGACAGATATTTTTATTTGAGCAAAAATTCTCTTAGTTCTTGTTCGGCGTTTGTTCTTGATATTCGCATCTTTTACAATTGTACAAATTCTCCTGGCTTACCAGTATGGGATGTTGCGTTTTGTAGGTGGTGGATGGCACGACGTACAATTCAGGTATTGATGTGTGTCCGTGTGTCCATAGTATTTCTCTGTGGTAATGGTAGTTTCCTTTTTAATTATCATTATATCTAGGAATGGTAATTTGATACTACCCATCTCCTTTGTAAATTGGAGAGATGGGTGTAGGTTGTTCGAGAGGATATTGAACTCTTCCAAGAGAATTTAGAGATTCTGTTCAGATTATGAAGCAATTGTCAAGGTATCTCTTCCATGCCTTTTCAAAATTCAGTGCTATATTTTTCCTCTACTTCTTGGTAAAGTTGTTATACACAATCATACACATGCGCGTGTATATATATATATATATATATATATATATATATACACACACAAACACACACGCATATACATAGATACGAACATATTTTCCCCTCTTTTTATAAAAGTGTGTCTGTGTGTGTGTATGAGAGTGCGTGTGGATGTTTGTATAAATAAATAAATAAATATATATATATATATACTCACACATATATATATATACATATGTTTCTATGCTTGCACGCGTGCGTTTGTATATCTATCAACCTATCAATCCATCTATATATGTATGCGTGTCAACAACCTTATATGTGTGTGTGTTTGTGCATATATGTACACACACACACACACACACATATGCACACAAACACACACACACAAGGTTGTTGACACGCATACACTCACAAACGGAATGTATGTTTGTTTTGTGTGACCCTCTTATCTTATCGGACATGTTTCATTGAGAAACTTCCACTATTAACTTTCAATACATCGTCAACGTTGAATGTCAATTGCGTTTGTTGTTCCTTTTTATTTCCTTAATTTACTTCTTATTTTCCTCTTATCTTTACTCTGCTCTTCTGCTGCTTTTCATCTATATTTATCCGATAAACTTCCCCTCTGCACCGAGAACTCACTTCCATGTGCCTTGGCTTGGTGTGAGAGCGTGCATCGCCCCACATAACATCCAATGTTTCCTACAACTTCATACTAATAAGGTTGTGGAAAACACCTCTGTGTTATTTTTTTTTCACCTTTTATATCGTTTATCATTGACTTGTTTCAATCATTGGCCATGCTGGGGCACCACCTTGAAAGATTTTAGTCGAACTATTCGACACCCACTCCATGAGTTTTTGTCTACCAAATCCACTCACAAGACTTTGGTCGGCCCGAGGTTATAGCAGAAGACACTTGCCCACACAGTGGGACTGACCCCAGAACCACGTGGTTGGGAAGCATATGTAAGGAAAGCATGAAAGAAACTCAAATTATTTCCTATATACTGTACTTATCTCCATTGCAGTTATGTGGAATTCAGCTGTTCCAAGTGCTTTTGGATGCCTCAGTGGATCATCTCTGTCTGTCTCTGTCTGTCTGTCTGAGTCTGTCTGTCTCAGTCTGTCTGTCTGAGTCTGTCTGTCTGTCTGTCTCAGTCTGTCTGTCTGTCTCAGTCTGTCTGTCTGTCTGTCTCAGTCTGTCTCAGTCTGTCTGTCTGTCTCAGTCTGTCTGTCTGTCTCAGTCTGTCTGTCTGTCTCAGTCTGTCTGTCTGTCTGTCTCAGTCTGTCTGTCTGTCTGTCTCAGTCTGTCTGTCTGTCTGTCTCAGTCTGTCTGTCTGTCTGTCTCAGTCTGTCTGTCTGTCTGTCTCAGTCTGTCTGTCTCTCTTCGCACACACACAAATATATACTTATTTTACAGCACCTTGGGGCAATGTATTCTATTGTAGCCTTGGGCTTGCCAATGCATTGTATAACTACACACTTGCTGTTAGTGATTCACTCATTCCCTTCTTTGAAATCCTCTCTTTTTCCTTTCCGGCGAAGAGTTATGCTCGAAACGTCAAAAACTCTCTCATTCTACTGAGCGTCGAACTAACACGTCCATTGTGCAACGTTCTCTAGTTGTCTGTTATTGCTAATTCTATCGTTCGTACTCAACTGGTACTTAATTTATCGACCCCGAAAGGATGAGAGGAAAAGTCGACCTCGGTGGAATTTGAACTCAGAACGTAGTGATGGGCGAAATAACGCTAAGCATTTCGTCCAGCGTGCTAAAGATTCTGCCAGCTTGATGATGATGATGATGATGATGATGAAAAACAAAGGAAAATAAACAAAAGAACGATGGAACGTGACAAGTAGCCTCAATCAAAATATCATTTGAAAATAAATGGATGTCATATCGAAATGTCATGAGGAAAACGATATCTCTTATCGCATTACTGTTGTTGATAGCGATATGAAAATTCTGGTAGGATATTTAAATATAAATATATCTTCATATTTAAATACAACAAATAACAGCAAAAACAACAACATGAATAACAAACGAAGAGATAAAAGTTAAATGACTATGAATCATATAGGAAGTTTCTAAATGGAAGATAGGCGTGCTAGAAATTACAAGTAAATTTCTATTTAAGCCTAAGCTATTGAATTGAATAATGGAAGGCTATGTTGGGTCAGGGAATGTATTTAGATACAAGTAAAGCAAAAAGAGAAAGAGGTGTGTTGGCGGAATCGATAGCCCATCGGAGAAAATACTTGGTGGAATTTATACCCCCTGTTTAAATAATTCCGAGGTCAACTTTGCTTTTCATTTCATCAAGGTTGATAAAATAAAGGCAGAAACAAGTACTGGATCCGATGTAATAGACTTCTCCCCCTCCCCTCAAAATTGCTGACTTTCACCTCTGCAACGGATGGGCGGCTCATACAGGGAGATGTTGTGATTTCGGTCAACTTTTTTGTCGTGGGAACTGGGTAATATGCACTCTGAGTCCTTAGGCCTAAGAAAGAAAATAAAAAAAAAAAAACAGTAGCTTGCTATGACGCAAGACAACTTTTCTGCTGAGTGGGGGACCAGCATAAATAAATAAATAAATAAATAATCGTGGGAGTTGTCTAACTGGAGCAAAAGGAAGCTAGAAATGAATAAATTTCAATCACATTACATCACATCATAGAGTCTCATAAATAGAAAAAAGAAATAATGATTTCAAAGTTTGGAACAAGGCCAGCAATTAGTGAGGATAAGTCGATTACTACGACTCCCAGAGCTCAACTGGTACTTATTTTATCGACCTTCAAAGGATGAAAGTTAAAGTCGACTTCGAAGGAATTTTAACTCAGAACATAAAGCCGGTCGAAATGAAGCTGCGCATTTTGTTCGACGTGCTAACAATTCCGCCAACTCACCGAGTTAAAGCGAAGAAATGTTACTTTCTAATTTTTGCACAAGGCCAGCAATTTCAGCGGAGGTGGTTTAGTCGAATACATCACCCCAGTGTTCAACAGGTGCTTATTTTATCGATCTTGAGGGGAAGAAAGGAAAAGTTGCTCGCATTGCTCTGATAAACCATTCTCTACCATTCATAAATCATCTGTCAGCCGTTTTTTGACGACACGGTCACGTCAATAAATATTATTCTTTTATGCTCTTACTAGTTTGTCATTTTTAATCGTCGGCACATACTTCAACCTGATATGCATGTATGTACACAGACAAACACACGCGCGCACACGCATATCTATGTATCTATATGTATGCAAATATGTGAGTATCTATGTAACTATATGTATACATCTACATATATATATATATATATATATATATATAT
>NW_026313809.1:0-221 GCF_001194135.2 Octopus bimaculoides | reverse complement strand
TATATATATATATATATATATATATATATATATACATACATAAATATATGCATATATGTACATATATACATATACATACATTTATATATATACACACACACATAACATGTATGTAATATAAATGCTATATATACTGTATGAATATACTATACATATAACATATGTGTAGTACCTAAGTGTGTATTCTTATATGTACAAATACATGTATATATATATATATA
>NW_026313807.1:0-206 GCF_001194135.2 Octopus bimaculoides | reverse complement strand
ATGATATAAATAAATTATTGGATTGTCAATTGTATCTCTCTATTTAATTTGCTTGTAATTTGCATTATACCCATATTTATGTGGTATTCAGTCGACGTACCAGTGAATTGGATGTTTTACAAGCCCCTTTGAAGGAGTTCTTTTCCTTCGCTTGTTTGGCTGTGTGGTTAGTAGCTTGCTTACCAACCACATGGTTCTGGGTTCAG
>NW_026313806.1:0-448 GCF_001194135.2 Octopus bimaculoides | reverse complement strand
ACTATTGCCATTAATAGTCGACGAGAATGCATCGTAACTCTTCGCTCTGACATTCGAAACTCCGAGCACCATAATTGCAACATACTGATTGTCTGTGTGTCTGTGTGTGTACCTGTGTCCGTTTCTGTGTAGTATTTATATAACTGAGCACAGAAACGAACATTATAATATACATATATATATATACTTATAATCAAAATAAGTAACAAGGCGTCAAGCATTAGTGCCATACGACTATTTCAAGCTTGATTTGTTCAATTGAATGGAGCCGCTTGAAACGGTCGTATTGTATTGCACTAATACTTGACATCTAATTTTAATATTTATTTTAATTTTATTCACCATACTCCGAGCTGAGTGGATGATACCGGACTGACTTTGTACTTCAACTGAAGTACCTAATTCAAAGGAATCGTAATTATATATGTGTGTGTGTGTGTGTGTGTGT
>NW_026313805.1:0-710 GCF_001194135.2 Octopus bimaculoides | reverse complement strand
AATTTTTCATCGTCTTCTTCAATTTTAAGTTCGGTGAATGCTTCGAGTATCTCCTTCTCTTTAGATTTTCGGAAGAATTTGATTAGACCATAGAGTGAAAACAAACACTGAAGAAATAGTACATAAGTATAAACAATCATTCCACCAGTTTCGTTATAATACGCTTCTATTATATAATACATATATATAATGGGACTTGTAATCAGATATACCAAATACAGGATATAAAAGGCAGAGATACAGATAGTTTTACATTTGAGAGACTTCAGTGATATGTTCATCAGTGATATCTTAGTAATATTAATTTTTCCATAAAATTGTAGTATTTTATAGAATCGTGTTTCTTTTAGTCCCATATTTTTTGTAATAAAATATTTCTCACAAGTTACTTCTATATAAAGAGTTAAACTCTTTGACATAAAACACAGAGACTTTATTCCTGTTTCAGATGTCTAATTCTTCAATTTTGCTTCTATAATAAGTTCAGTGTTGTAAAGCTCTGTGTGTCACGAAAGAACTGGAAATAAAGAAGATATGGGATAAAGCTGTTATATAACGTGTCCCGCTTTGTTTGTATGTAGGGATTATTTCATATCTGTTGCCATGGATTTAAAATATATATGAAATTGAATATTGCTCGCTAAGCTTCTTAAGACACAAATCTCAGATGTTTTATATTCAATCAGTAATATATGTATATATATATATAT
>NW_026313804.1:0-563 GCF_001194135.2 Octopus bimaculoides | reverse complement strand
CCAGCAGCACTGGCAATGATCTCGCTTGAATGTCTTTTCACATGCCACCGGCACAAGTGCCACAAGCACAAGGCACCTATATAAAAAAAACAATTTTATTGCACATAAATTTTAACAAAATCTTATATGGGCCCCCAAAGGTCATGAGGACCCTGGTCAAGAACCACTGTCCTAAACAAACACTTTATTTATATACTTATTTTAATTGGAAAATGATGACAATGACGTTTTTGCAAGACACTCTCAGATGCCATTCAAGTTTAGCTTGGACTTTTCCACGGGTTGATACAGGAGAAGGCTGGTAATGTGAAAAGAGAGGGAGAATGTTTCAGGGAAATGCAGTTATGAGTCAGAAGAGAAAGTGTTTAGTGTAGTGTTTGGTGGGTAAGATACAGAGACGTAGGTGCACTGCTAGGGTTTGGGTGGAGGAGTTAGTATGTTTATCTGATAGGAATAATGTTTCTATACTTGTCCAACCAATGACAATGTGAAAGAAATGGACGAAACAAAGTCCAAAAATATTATATTAATATATCATCATCATCATCATCATCGTTTAACGT
>NW_026313803.1:0-285 GCF_001194135.2 Octopus bimaculoides | reverse complement strand
TAGGGTCCTAGGTCTTATTAAACGGGTATATCTTTTATTTTATTCAAATTTATTAGTATTATTTTACCATTAATCACTTACCCTGGGTATTCAGGTTTCTTTTCCTTCTACATAAGCTATTTTTCATTTAAGGTTTTCTTCGTTTTTAAACCGCAAATGTAATTCCATGCAACTGGTTATTGAAAAGATCATTTGTTGAAAGGACCAATGAATCATGAAACAAAATCATTTTCAAATCTGTATCCATCAAAGTAATTGAAGATTTATGCATATAACGTTATTTTG
>NW_026313802.1:0-226 GCF_001194135.2 Octopus bimaculoides | reverse complement strand
AGGCGCAGGGACAATCAGTGCAAGCGGTTGGTTTGAATCTGACAGAGCAAATATTCGCACACGCATAACTGTACGCTGGCTGTCCCCATGGTCTTTCTATTTGTGCACTCGAGGGAATGTTGTCTACCAAGAGGCAATCCAATGATAACAACAGCAACTTCAACTGCTCCAATTTTAACTCCGCAATTTTTTCATCGTCCTGCCAGCCCACGTAAGTCCAGTCTTG
>NW_026313801.1:0-445 GCF_001194135.2 Octopus bimaculoides | reverse complement strand
ATGTAAGATTGAGCATTGACTTATGTTGGTTTGGATATGTCATGTGAAGGTGATAATGCATGATAGATGAGTCATTTAAAGAAGGTACCAATGCTTGTATCTGCTCAAACAAAACTTAGGAGTAAAAAGCTATTATGCTAGAATTTGAAAGATGCTATGTTGAAGACCTACTCAATCAATGCCAAAAACCTGTTGAAACAATTACCACAACAATTATGGAGCATGATCAGACAATGTCATGCTAAACATGGAATAAACTACAAATATCTGTTGTTAATTGTCAGGACACTGCAACCTTCCAAAATTCCATGCTACTCAAAATTCACCAACATTACTCCTGGAATACCTATGCACCCTTATTCTTTATGACACTTTTATTCTCTGCTCTGTGCATGTGTGGAGGCGCAATGGCCCAGTGGTTAGGGCAGCAGACTCACAGTCATAG
>NW_026313800.1:0-244 GCF_001194135.2 Octopus bimaculoides | reverse complement strand
TGTATGTATGTATGTATGTATATATGCGTGTATAGATATTAAAGCAGCAACCAGGCAACAAAAAATATTTATGGTCAGTAGCGCCTTCCTTAAAAAGAAAAATTAATCAAAAAACAATGTCATACTAAACGAAGCTATCCACCACCACTACCACCACCACCATCAACAACAACAACAACAACAACATCGGGAAGAACAACACTAAAAATGATCAATGACATAACACCAAGAAAAAACTGCCCCT
>NW_026313799.1:0-217 GCF_001194135.2 Octopus bimaculoides | reverse complement strand
CTATCTATCTATCTATCTATCTATCTATCTATCTATCTATCTATCTGGCGTCTGTCTATCTGCCTGAATTTCTCTCTGTCTGTCTATCTACCTGTAAGTGTGTTTGTGAGTGTGTGTGCAATAGCTATCAATAATCTCATTAATCGTTCAGCCTTGTACATATATATGTATACACACATATATATATATATATATACATATATACATATATATATAT
>NW_026313798.1:0-557 GCF_001194135.2 Octopus bimaculoides | reverse complement strand
ATATATATATATATATATATATACGCACACATACATATCTATATATATAATTAGCATTTTTGTTTGTGTTTTTATATCCATGTACTATGTGTACATATACATGCATATATATATATATATATACGTATATATACATATTTATATATAGATGCATAAATTAATATTTATATCTATATACATGCATACACACGCATGTCTATCTGTAAGGCTTTTTATGAAATATATATAATTATAGTTATATAACTTGTATAATTGTATAAATGTATATTTCTATATGCTTATCTGTGCACATATATATATGTGCATACTTGTGTATATTTGTTGATATGTGTGTATGTATATGCATAGATATATATACATATAAATATACACACATACATATATATTTATATACATGCACACATCACACATATAGATATATATGCATATACACACACATGTAACATCATGTAAACATGATGTAACATCATGTAAACATGATGTAACATCATGTAAACATTTATATATATTTTCATGTACCTATGTGTATTTATACATACATACATACATACATACAT
>NW_026313797.1:0-241 GCF_001194135.2 Octopus bimaculoides | reverse complement strand
ATACACACATACATACATATATACATACATACATGCATGCATATATACATACATACATACATAACACACATATATACATACATAGACGCATATACATGAGTATATGTGTGTGTGCGTGTGCGCGCGTGTGTGTGAATGTGTCTGCGTGTTCCCATAAATATAGATGTATGTATGTATCCATGAATATATGTATATATATACATGTATGTTTATATACGCGTATATATATATATATATATAT
>NW_026313796.1:0-373 GCF_001194135.2 Octopus bimaculoides | reverse complement strand
GATAGATAGATAGATAGATAGATAAGTAGAGAGGGAGAAACAGACAGACATAGAGAGATAGAGATATGAAGAAAGAGAGAGACAAGCTTTCAATTTGGAATATAATTGCTATCACATATGAGTCTATTGTACTTCCATGTATTTAGATATATTTATATCTATTTATCGAAACGGATGCCTGTGAAAATGCAGTGATCTGACAGAATGGTTGTCATGATGGTCAAGATGCATAGTGACATTTCATCCAACTTTGTTTTTAGTCCCAGATATCGTGATCACTTTTAGAGTTTCAATAAAGGATTTCTATTGTTTCCCCCGATATTCCACATTTGGACATATTTTGGACACATTTTGGACACATTTTGGACACATT
>NW_026313795.1:0-509 GCF_001194135.2 Octopus bimaculoides | reverse complement strand
TATAAATTGTAGTAGCATTTGTTTTGCGCATTTCTCAATATGCTCACTAAGAGGTATTCTGGGCATGCAATCTGCTGTCGATGCTGAGTGCATCTGCGTCTGAGCGATAATCCTGTGGACCCTATGTAGTTTTCGTGACAGCCCGAGCATCTTATTACATAAATAAGGTTTTCTGAGGCACAAGTAAAGTCAGATTTAACTTTGAATTTTTGTCCCTCTTTGAAGTTCAATTCTGAACCTTCTAGAATGTTTGGGCATATTGCGCAATTTGGACGACCACATTTTTTTTACTTTTGCATCTGTTATTTTGGAAAATAATTTTGCCTTTGTGAGGATCTTTTTCAGTGATTTTGGTTGTTTGTAGCTTTTAATGATTTTGTGTGTGTGTAAAATTTCCTTTAATTTGGGGTCCTTATGTAGCATTGGTGTGTTTTGGGTGATGATGATGAAGGCTTCTTTGTTTCTGGGGTTGTATGTAGATATGTATGGCAGTATTTTCGGGGAAGGTG
>NW_026313794.1:0-280 GCF_001194135.2 Octopus bimaculoides | reverse complement strand
CTGCTAGTTTCCTTTTATTGTTTGTTTATCAGAAATATTTCTTCATTTGGCTTTTTGTACTTTAATATATTTCATGAACAAAACAACTTAATAATGTTGTTTTGATTTATAAGCAACATTACACATTGGGACATATTATTTTCAAATATTTTACACTTTACTCATCACTTATTTCATTCGTATATCAACATCTCTTTTTTCCAATTTTACCAATAACATTTATACGTTCCATCATTATACTGTTTCTCCCTGATTAGAATTGTCTATGTCTCTATCTTTC
>NW_026313793.1:0-536 GCF_001194135.2 Octopus bimaculoides | reverse complement strand
CACACACACACACACACATATATACAGATATTCGTACATACGCACGCTTACTGATAACATACAAGGCTGACGTTTCATTTCACTTGCATACTAACTCGTACACATATATACATACACACGCACACACTTAAGACCTATTCAATTAACAACCATTGAATTTCGTAAATATTAATAAAAACGAAAGAGAAAAGAAAAAAAACGACTAAAAATGGAGATTAGAAAAGCTCTGGATATATTTATTACAGTTTGACAGAAGCATTAAGCAGACTTGGAAGATGGCGGTTAAGAGAGGGGAGAAGTAAGAGGAGATAATATTAGAAGGAATGAAGGAGAGGAGATAGAAAAGGCGGGAAACCGTTGCATCGACTACAGGAAATGTCAGTTTTTCATTAAAATTGAGGCTAATTCTTGTTTAATTTGGAGAAGAAAGAAAGGTGAAAACATTGTCGAGAAAACGACTTATTGTCATTTTCAAATAATAGAACAGGAAGTATAGTTTGGGCTTTAATGGTTCTTTATGATGTTAAGTAGTTATA
>NW_026313792.1:0-214 GCF_001194135.2 Octopus bimaculoides | reverse complement strand
CGAACCGCTATGTTACGGGGACGTAAACACACTAGCATCGGTTGTCAAGCAATGCTGGGGGGACAAACAGACACACAACGCGCACGCACGAATGTTGAGAGACGACGGTTCAGAATACAAATACACATACATGAATAAGTGTACATGTATCTGAGTGCTGGTGCTACTATTCTATATAGTTAACGTTTTACTTTTAGGAGTTTTTAGCAGAGAA
>NW_026313791.1:0-298 GCF_001194135.2 Octopus bimaculoides | reverse complement strand
CGTGTGAATGACGGAGCCACCTTGAGCATAACACTATAAAAGAGTAAAAAGAAATCCAGACAAAAAACAAAAAGGCAAAAGAGAGTCACCTACTGTTATAGTTTCTGTAATGACAATATTGACCAAGGCTACCGTGGTCTTTTCCGTAGGCTTTTCTTTCCACGGCTAAACCTAAACTGTCCTCCCCCTCTTTTTACACGAGAACATTACTGTGTGATACGCGATCCCTATTGATCGCTTTTTTTTTCTCGATCCCTTTTGATCGAACTGCCCCTTTTCCCCTTCCTACGATCCCTTT
>NW_026313790.1:0-229 GCF_001194135.2 Octopus bimaculoides | reverse complement strand
CTCGTGGATTAGATATTATGGCTTGGTGAGCGCGCCAATTAAGTTCTAACTGTATTTCAACCAACCAGTATGTGGCTTAGACATCATGATTTGGTGGTCAGGTCAAGGATTCTTGACTTTGACCGCATCTAAGTGTATTTTGTAGAGGGAAACTAAATGAAGTCCGTGTGTGTGTGTGTGTGTGTGTGTGTGTGTGTGAACAGCAAATTAACAAATTCCTCCTTAGATT
>NW_026313789.1:0-296 GCF_001194135.2 Octopus bimaculoides | reverse complement strand
GATAAGTTGAGGGGTCACGTCCAGGTCGATCAGTTGTGGAAACCGTGTCTTGAAATTTCTTAACAATTTCTCAGACTGTTGTTCGGTAAATTTTAAGCTTTTTTTTGCTATAGTTGTATTACTTTCGCCTTCTTTGTTGAAAGTTATGATTGTATTTCGGTCTATAGCTATTATCTAATTTATTGATCTGAATTTATTTAGTATGAAACGAAAAGAAGACACACTAATCTTTTATAATGTTGTATAATTTATATATCTTATCACATTTATTGACAATTAGTAATGCTCAAGACTTC
>NW_026313788.1:0-280 GCF_001194135.2 Octopus bimaculoides | reverse complement strand
ATATATATATTTATTTATATATTTATTTACTTATATATTTATTTATTTATGTATATATTTATATATATATTTATATATATATTTATTTATTCATATATATATATTTATTTATATATTTATTTATTTATATATTTATTTTATATATATGTATATTTATATGTATATTTATTTATATATTTATATATATATATGTTTATTTACATATATATTTATATATTTATTTATTTATATATCCATTTATTTATATATATATTTATTTATTTATATATATATTTATATA
>NW_026313787.1:0-442 GCF_001194135.2 Octopus bimaculoides | reverse complement strand
TAGTAGTAGTAGTAGTAGTAGTAGTAGTAGTAGTAGTAGTAGTATTGTGATTATCACTTTCATTAGCATCTTCTTTCAATTCTGTTTCCATTTCTTGTTGAGTGTTTCCTAACAGCTAGGGGAAACGAACGTACTATATATATTCATAGGCCATTAAAGCAAACACACCAGATTGTTCATTTACAGAGCCATGTGATAGAGAAAAAGGGGAAGACGGAGAGTAAAAAGAAAAACAT
This sequence comes from Octopus bimaculoides, assembly GCF_001194135.2. NCBI lineage: Eukaryota > Metazoa > Mollusca > Cephalopoda > Octopoda > Octopodidae > Octopus > Octopus bimaculoides. Next base: position 206 of record NW_026313787.1, on the reverse strand, counting down.
AGAAAAGTAAACAAATAAAGGGGGCAAAAGGAAAGAAAATTTGCAATGCTAATGTTCTTCTCAATACGTGTGACGTACCACTTAAGACAATCTTTTGCACTTCCTGCATGGATGGTAAGCCAGACATCATTCTTAAATAATTGTCAGTTCCTTATTTGTGCGTGTGTGTGAGTGTGTGTGTGTGTGAGTGTGTGTGTGTGTGTGTG
>NW_026313786.1:0-466 GCF_001194135.2 Octopus bimaculoides | reverse complement strand
TGTGTGTGTGTGTGTGTGTGTGTTTTGTTGTGAAAAAATTTTTTCTCAGAATATTTTGCATAATTATTTTTAAAGAAATCTGGACAGCTTTCTTCTGCTAACCATTCAACTTCAAATTACAATTGTTAATTGTTATAAGTCAAGTAGACTGAGATGTACATACAGTATTATTGTATACACTGGAAGTTCAATACAAAGTTTGGAACTCATTATCTTATGGTTAGTAATCCATTACTTTAAGCTTGGAGCCATTAAGTCTTTAAACATTATTTTACTGGGTTTAGTTTTTCGACTGTTCCCATGATGGGGTATCATCTTCAAAAATTTAGTTGATCATACTGACCTCAGTATGTATTTCAATCTCGCATTTATTTTATAGATCTCTGCTTGATGAACTTTGAGACATAGTGGGACACAATACTCAATTTAACAACAGATGTAAACACACACACACACACACACACAC
>NW_026313785.1:0-692 GCF_001194135.2 Octopus bimaculoides | reverse complement strand
AGACGAAGATAGGTGTATGAACAACAAGCAGGTGTATTAGTTTGACGCTCAGGAAAGTGAAAGTCTTTTAGGTTTCGAGCGTACGCTCTTCAACAGAAAGGAATGAGAAAATAAACAGAGAGAATTAAAAAAACTTGTGGATCTAACGGTGAAGCATATATATACCGTATTTTAACGTGTATAAGGAACCCTCGCGTATAAGGAATCCCTTAATTTGGAGCAAAAAGGTTTTGTAAGGGATTATAATACTATCCATGTATAAGAAACTCCCATATTTTTTTAACCTAATTTTTGACAAAAAAGGGTTCCTTATACACGTTAAAATACTTGGCAGAATCGTTAGCGCGCCAGGCATAATGCTTAGCGGTATTTCGTCTGTCTACCTTCTGAGTTCAAATTCCACCGGGGTCGACATCGCCTTTCATTCTTTCGAGTCGATAAATCAAGTACTTGTTGCGTACTGAGGTCGATCTAATCGACTGCACATCCCGTTGGATTTTGAATGTTGTGGTTCACATATTCACCCGATGAAAACGGTTTTTTTTTCTAATGATGTAATGTCTCTATTAATCAAATAAAAACTCGTTGGAAACAGCTGTAGTGAATTGACACGTTATCCATGCTGTTATTTGTTTATTTATAATTCACTTCCTTGCGTAGATCCGAACTATATTATGAACCGTACATTTAGT
>NW_026313784.1:0-299 GCF_001194135.2 Octopus bimaculoides | reverse complement strand
ATCTATCTATCTATCTATCTATCTATCTATCTATCTGCCTGTCTCTGTTTCTATTTCCCTCTCTCTCTCTCTCTCACACACACACATATATATATATATGCATATATATATATAGGTGTAGACATGACTGTATAGCAAGACGTTTGCTCTCAACCATAGGCTTCCGGGTTCATTCCCACTGCAAGACATCTTGGATAAGTGCCTCTACGATAACCTCAGGCTGATAACAGTCATGTGATTGTATTTGGTAGACGGAAACTGAAAGAAGCCCATCGTATTAATGTATATATATATATATA
>NW_026313783.1:0-395 GCF_001194135.2 Octopus bimaculoides | reverse complement strand
ATATATATATATATATATAGGCGCAGGTGTGGCTATGTGTAAGGTGTAAGAAGCTCTCTTCGCAACTGCATTGTTCCGGTTACAGTCTCACTGCGTGGGATCTTGAGCAGGTGTCTTGTACTATAGCCTCAGGCCGGCCAAAGTTTTAAGTGGTGTGTGTGTGTGTGTGCGTGCACGTGTGCGTATGCTTGTGTGTGTTGCCACCCCACCATCGCTTGACAATCGATGTTTGTGTGTTTACATCCCTGTAACATTAGCGGTTCGGTAAAAGAACCAATAGAATAAGTACTAGGCTTACAATGAATAAATACTGGGGTCGATGTGTTCGACTAAATGTGGTATTCCAGCTTGAAACCATGGTACGGAAAATAGATTGGTAAATGATTTTATTTTTC
>NW_026313782.1:0-242 GCF_001194135.2 Octopus bimaculoides | reverse complement strand
TAGGTATACATAATATAGATATAGCTATATATATATATATATATATATGTCTATATCTGTATGTGCATATGCATATAAGCTAATATGTAAATTGAAGATATACCACGGCATCTCAGGAACCATATTCTCAGGTACAACCAGCACATACACATGTCACCCACACACACATACACTCATCTATGTTTGCGAATTTATATGATTATCTGCATAGTATACACATATATGTATATACATACATATAT
>NW_026313781.1:0-362 GCF_001194135.2 Octopus bimaculoides | reverse complement strand
ACATACATACATACATACATACATATCTACATACATACATACGTACGTACGTACAAGTACATATATATATACTTATATAATTAAATGATTCTGATCCTCAAGTATGGAAGAGGAAAAGGATTAAAACTTAATGTCGATTTGTAAGGTTATTAGGGACTATCTAAGCGGTGTTGTGGAAATACCCTGTGTGGTTATTTTGGTATCTAGATTTGTGGCAATATCTGTATGAAAAAAGCGGTGGTTGCATGTGGGTAGGGCCCCGTTATTTTTATTTAGCAGTGTTGAAGAGATGTAGTACAATATGTGAAGTGCCTCCTTCAGGCAAACCTTGCAGGTTGAGCTCATATATGTGCGTGTATATA
>NW_026313780.1:0-688 GCF_001194135.2 Octopus bimaculoides | reverse complement strand
GTTTCAGGGCTATTTCCCTTCGTCATGGCCGGTATGACAGACTTTAAGAGTATATATACATACTCTTTTATTTTTACTTTTTCTTCACAAATATATTCTCCTCTTCAACTGTACTTTCTATGCATTTCGAGCAAATCCCTGAGTTTATGTGGGACCTCCTAACGACAATGTAAACTTCATAAAACCATGGTATCCTTGGCCTGAAGAGTAGCATGCAGACTACCCTTTGTTTGGATAATTTACTACTTCCGAGGTTCTGCTAGCTATGAAACATATATAGCCTGGAATTTATCTACTCCATTCCCTAAATTTTGGATGTTTATTCACTTATACAACAACTCCTGTTGCTAACTATGAACTATAAGATTAACTTTTTTCAGCTTATCATACTTCAACACTGGAGAAATTCATAATCATCTGTGCCAATAAACCACTATTGTTCCTGAAAGTTATTTTTTAATATCTTCTACAGATTGCTTGAAGTTCACCAACTTCCTACACCTTGATCCTTGGATCTTATCTATCTATCTATCTATCTATCTATCTATCTGTCTATGTTTCTATTTATCTATCTATTTATTTACTATGTTTCTATCCATCCATCCATCCATCCATCCATCTATATATATACACATACACACATACATACATTTTTTTTTTTTTTTTTTTTTTTTTTTTTTTTTTTTTT
>NW_026313779.1:0-200 GCF_001194135.2 Octopus bimaculoides | reverse complement strand
TAGGTGTACATTCATACATCCATGCTCTCTCACACACACACACACGCATGCACATACACACACACAGGTACACATACACATACACACATATACACATGCATGTGTTTATTTACATGTGTATATGCACATGAGTACATGCACATGCAAGCACACACACACAGAGGCATGTGTGCTCATATGCATACCAGCATGCATATATC
>NW_026313778.1:0-220 GCF_001194135.2 Octopus bimaculoides | reverse complement strand
CGTATCCCTTATTGACTCGGCCATCCATTCATTAAGTCAATCAAACAGATATCACCTCATATTCTTTCCTTACCAACCTTCTTCCTATACTTTTTCTTTCCTTCAGTCTTTTCTTTCATTATTGGTATCTTTTTGTAAGTCTTTTTTTTAAGGTACAAAACGGCAGATTTTCGCAAAAAGCCGTCAAGTGTACTCAATGACCCGGCGTGGAGTTTTGTCT
>NW_026313776.1:0-260 GCF_001194135.2 Octopus bimaculoides | reverse complement strand
TATGGGTGTGTGTGCGTGTGTGTGCTTGGGTAGGTGTTGGTTGGCTGGTTGTGTGCGTATTTGTGTATGTGTATGTATATATATACATTCAATTGTGTATCATATTTAAACAAACTACATCGCGAAAATGAAATTAACTACGGTATTAGAGCAGGGATTAATTATGGTATTTTTATATAAGTTTAAAGCTTATGGCGATCAGCGTGCAAAGACTAAGGAAAATAGTCTAATAAAGGGGTATATAAGCCCTCGACAGAAAA
>NW_026313775.1:3309-4859 GCF_001194135.2 Octopus bimaculoides | reverse complement strand
ACTTCTAAAAATTAGTAATATTTTGATATTCATTATTATACCTTATCCATTATTATCTATGGGCTATTTTAGGTTATAGTGTTTGTAGCTCTAGATTTATCACATAGTTATTACGATAAATTAAGTAAACAAACATTTTCGTTTGGCTTCTATTCACATCTATTACTGAATTCTCCCTCCGATAAACAATAAATAACAACAGTTTTTATTAGTTACTTTAAAAAAATCTTTGTTATATGAAGAACTTTACATAAATAAAAGAGTTATCATATATTAAGAATGTAATTATCAATTCTGTCCATTTCAGCAACGATGTACGACTAAATCTCTCATATATGAGGCAGGAAATTACTGCATCCCCAAATAATAATACAACTGATAAGAAGACCTATATTGGATTATGTGAAGTCAGATTTAAAAATCACTATGCCGATCCAATCACATAACCTCCTTCCGACATAGGGGCAAAAGTAAAGCTACTAATTTCGCTAGCCATGTATGGACTTTGAAGGATATCGAAACGCCGCATGAGATTAACTGGAAAGTAATGGAGAAATTCTTACCTTATGTGAATGGATCGAATGAATGTAGACTTTGTTTGGCTGAAAGAGCCAAAATCTAAATACCTCTTTGAATTCTAGGAGAGAAATTTTCAATAGTTGCATGCATATGCATAAATATATTGTGAAGAGTTGTAAAATTCCGCCTATTCCTGGCTGCCTTGTTATGTTACACGATAAAACACTTATTCTATTATTACCTATAAACTCGTAATAGCAGTAATACAACTAATGACGGACTACAAAGGAACATATCATTATAGACGGCTCTTGGAACGGAGCTACTGAACAGCGCATATGCTAACTGCACGAAATCATTACTATATTATTATTGCTCCAGGTAATGTTATTTCACTCTTTTTTATTATCAAATTACCCAATTTGACCAGACACCCTGTAGAATAACCATATCGGATATTCTATTTCCTATGTGTTTTTTATTGTTTATTGCTTTTCAGTGTCTACCACAAACAACGCCCACGTTCTCTCTTAACTGCTTTATGATTTCACTTAAACATCTGTGTGTCCACAGCTTGCACTCAGTACACTGTATGAAATGTCTACCTACATTTTCCTACATATAAAACAGAAGTTTCGTCTTTGTTATTTAGGTCGTTTTCATTCCAAGTTTTACTTCCATGCTTACAATTTCTTTCTTAATTCCAGCAGTCTCACCACATCTTATTTTCAGTGTGCCCATACTGACTACGGTTCCTCTAAGTTTGTGAACTTGATAGAAAGAGCAAGTAAGCAAGGAAGTAGGGAATAATTTCTAATGCATAAAAATTTCTATAGGAACGTTTGCCCGAGGGTAAACAGCACTTTTATATGATCATATATTCAAAAATATATATTAACTTTCAACATAGACACTATTTCCACAGATCTTCAAAGAATTCTAGCCGAATAAAGAAACAAATTTAAGAAGCAGATACCGGGAAGCTGAGGAAAACTTGTACATCTCGCATATTTCGTTATATTTCTGCTGCT
>NW_026313775.1:0-2975 GCF_001194135.2 Octopus bimaculoides | reverse complement strand
TAATTATTCTATTCATAACAATGTGTAATTCCTGACGAAGAATCTAATTTTTAATTCAAGATTTTAATTCAAGAAAAGACTTTTCCGTATTTGTCTTTGAAATTAATTCGACTCGGAAACAATTTGTAGATTTTATATTGGATCTATACCAATATGGATTATGTATTAAAGATCGTCTGCACCAATAATTTTTTCCATTCATTTTATATATATATAAATGCATGTATGTATGTATGTATAAATATATTTGTATGTGTATATGTATATATTCTTTTTTGTTGTTGTTGTTTCTTCAGTCATGGGATTGCTGGAACAACGCCTTAAGGAGTTTTAGACGAACAAATCGACCCCAGGAATTATTCTTTCACAGCCCAGTTTTCATTCTATCATTTCTCTTTTCAAACCGCTCCATTATGGAGGCGCAAACACAGGAACATCGTTTGTGCAGCGATGGTTGGGGAACAGAAACACACACGCACACACGCATAACTATATACATATACCTACGATGGGCTTCTTTCAGTTTCCGTCTACGAACAGCACTCACAAGTCTTTTGTCAAATATAGAATGTCTTAGCTACAACATCATGCCTCATTGATAGAAATACCGTGATGACATTTTCTTACAACTGCTTATGATGTGGATGATATCTTCTATGTGAACTCCACAAAGTCTGCATCGATTGTCACATTTTATGGCTTTTCCTGCATCTCTATCCTTTTTGTGCATCACGTACTTAGTTGATATTTCCTGTTTCTGGATGGCAAACACAAAGCATTCAAAGTGGGAGATAGTAGTCCGGCTACTGGTCCATAATAAACTGCTTTGCTGATCGATCACGGACATTTCTACTTACGTATCCACACATCGTCTACTACTCAGATAGACTCATCGTTTCATCTGATGATACGTTGCGGTGAGTCGCGTGAATTCTTTGGGCATGTATTCTAGGTTATCAGACAAAGAGTATTGCTCAAAGAGCTACCTTCCAAGTCTTATGATGTTATTAGCCACATGTATGCAAACTTGGCCAAGGGATGCACTTCGATACTTGGTGGTTAAAAGATGTTGCCGGGGGATATGATGCGACATCCAAAGGCATTTTGGATCGATGTTAAGCCTCAGCCGTCTGGTTTTTGTTTTAGGTAGAGGCGGTCTACGCCACTGTTTATGTGGAAATTATGTGTGTTTTTTAGTATTTTTCTCATCAAGCGACCAATTAAGCAGCCCAAATGTCGGTATAAGTACTGGCACTGCAAACACATTGTGGGTCACTATTGTATTGAATGCAAAGAGTTCTGAGGTCTACAGTTTCTTTATTCTGCTGTAATATTTTTCAGTGACACGTGTTTTGTTACAGGTGTCATTGTAAGGTATATTTTCATCCATCCCACCTAAATACCTGCAACGTTCATCGTCAGATAGAGTGGAAACAGTGAAATCATTAACGGAAATGCTACTCGTCTGGTTTATAGTGTTCCCCCTTTTCACAACAATATAACAACACTTATCGTGACCAAACTCCAAATCTACATATTTTGAGAATGTTGTAACTAGCTCAAGGCTATTTTCCAGTCCAGAGTTTCCTCCAAAGGTGTCAATATCATCTTGTGAAGGACCTTTCGTGATGTTTGCTGTTCCTCCTCTTCTGTCTCTCTATACTGCTGCCTGGTTACGGTTATTTTTTTTTGTTTATTGTTCTTCTCTTGGTTATTCTCTTCTGATGTCGGAGTTTTTCACTGAGAAAGCTTTTAGCTCCTGCGTGGGGGTAATCCGTTTACAAGAGAGTGTCGTCTTTTTGCTGTCTCGAAACATCATTTCTATCGCCTTCTTTACTGTCTGCGGGTAGGACATATAGCGATTTGCTTGTTTGCATGCAATAAGTATCATTACATGACTGAAGGTCTTCTGTAAGCCAGTTTATCTTTTTCTCTGTCTTCAAAACCCATGTTAGTACTTTCTTTGATATTTCGGTTTTGTTTACGTTTTGAGTATCATTCATGCACTGTTTTACAGTAGTAACCAGCGCATATAGACAGGCGTTAATCTGCCAGTATATGTATTCATCACACTGTTCTAACTACTCATCAGCAATTTCGTTAACAGTTCTTAATACCGTATCTGTTTGGTTTTTTGTTTTTTTACTTACTTTGACAGAGAATACTCTCTCCTCGAGAGAGTCCCTCGAAGCCAGTTATTTTTTATGGGAACATTTAAGTAAGGGCACTTTTCACCGGCATACAATCCTGACTACCACTACTACTACAATGCTTGTTGCGGTTGTGCCTGCTCTTTACCATGGTCTAGGTGGTGGGACGGTGGTCAGTTACTTGAGCCAGTTATGTAGCCTGGCTGGTAGGCACTATGGAGTCTGTTGGAATGTCGTTAGCTACGAAACCACGTCGTGGTCTTATATCAATCACGTTTTGATTTTTAATGAAGTTACAGTTACTGAACTTCTTTCTATTCTCTACAAATGTTGCTAATTAGCGTAGTTGCTTCGCAGTAAAATTATTTAATTCTGTATTCAGATCCTGCCAATATGATTTCTATTGATTCATAAAGCCAACAGCGGGGCTTAGTTTCGCCTTTTCGTATCCCTTAAATAGATCAGTATTCAATTCATAAGTCCAACAGAAATGAATTTAGCAGTTACGGTTTCTTCTATTACTACAACTAGAAAGAATTTGTTTACCAATTGAGCTGTGGTTTTCATTCTGTTCCTCAATTGTGTTGTTAATGTTGTGTCCAACCATGTTATTTATAGTGCCTCTCTACATGCTAAATTCAAGTTTCAGACGAAAGTCACTACGATCGTGAATAAAAGGCTTCCTCAGTTTATTCACCTCAAGATTAACCAGCATTTTAACAACGCCAAATATGCGGCTTATCGCTTCGTGTAATGTATGTATGTATCTGTTTATGAATGTATGTATGCATGTATGTAGTTTATGTATGTATGTATGCACGCACG
>NW_026313774.1:0-387 GCF_001194135.2 Octopus bimaculoides | reverse complement strand
AGTGATAAAAATCAAACATCCAGTCAACATGATGGTGTTTGGAGTGATCAGTAGTGATGGCGATTTTATCCCTCCATTCGTCTTCCCACACGGCTTCAGACTCAATACAGAGGTCTACATCAAGTGCTGGAAGACCCTATATCTCGCAACAGGACTCTGCACCATGCCACAGAAGTAGTTGAAGCCAGTCATGGCTGTCAGACAATTTTTGTGACATCACCTCTAACATCTGGCGACGTAACTCCCCAGACTGCAACCCCCTTGATGCGTGAGGTGGAGCTGAGCGAGTGACCAACAAAACTAAACTCCTTGTAGCACCAAAGATGAACTGAAGCATTCAGCAACTTAAACAAAGAGATTATCCATAAGAGGTGCAGGAGATTTCGA
>NW_026313773.1:0-816 GCF_001194135.2 Octopus bimaculoides | reverse complement strand
TAATTATCCCCTTTGTGTGTGAGTGTGCGTGTGTACATATATAGTTTAGAGATGTATTTAAAGTAAATAAAATCTATGAAGACTTAATTTTAATTTTTCATATTTTTGTCTACATACTTTAATTAATTTGTGTAATTGAGAAAAAATTGGAGGAAGTGCATGAAACTGAGGAAAATCTATTCTTAGTTGCCTAAGCATCTTCCTTTCCAATTTGATTGAATCGAATCTTTTGGAATTTCTGATATATTTGAAAGTAGATTAATAATATTGTTAAATTATATTTAACTATAGTTTTTGTTCATTTTGCTTTTTCATTTTGTTAATGCTACTAAATCAGTGGTCAGAATTAGCTCTTCTACCTCCAACCCAGGCAGCAAGAGCCCTTTATTAAATAGGCTGTCTGATAGGCTGCTATTTCCAAACTATAAAGTTTCTCTTACATCACCTTCTGATCTGCTCACTTTCCTTACTTTTTGTACATACTGAAATCCCAAAATAGGTTAAAAAGAAATCATTCTTACTTTCAGACAATAGATTTAGCTGCTCCAACCCAATTTGACAGGCTCCAGCCCTCTGATAGTCTAGAACCATTTTTACAGGTCAGAGAGTCCTTTGAACTTTTTGAAACCGCTAAGGTCAAGTTTTGGCCTTTTTATTTACATATGGCTGGACATTTTGTTTCAGTATTCAAGGAAATTGAAATTGTATTCCAAACCATTTATTGATGGTAATAAATGTTCAAATAAATATATAATATATATTTTGATCTAGCTCTGAATGTATAGGAAGTTCTTACTAAAGTATGTTTACTGTGGA
>NW_026313772.1:0-284 GCF_001194135.2 Octopus bimaculoides | reverse complement strand
ATGAGCGTATGTCTGAGTCCATGTCAGTGTGTGTGTTTGTACTTACAAATTTAATTATATCTATATCTTTGTTAATTTTCTGAAATCGATACAGCAGCTAATCGATTGTTTATTTGCCTGTGATGTAATGTTTCAGAAGTAAACACGGTAATCTTTATCTCAGTCATCGCATCTTCACATCATCATCATCACCATCGTCATCATTATCTTCATCATCATCATCATCAACATCGTAATTATCGTCAAACTTTTGCTTAGCCTTTTGTTTTATTTATCATTTCATC
>NW_026313771.1:0-226 GCF_001194135.2 Octopus bimaculoides | reverse complement strand
TGTGAGAGGTGTGTGTGCGTGTGTGCATGTGTGTATATGTGTATGTGTGTCATGCACTCTCTCTTTCCTTTCCTGAGCGTCCAATAACACTATCCGCATCACGTCCTCACTTTGTTGTTTTTTTTGTTTTTGTTTTTTTGAACATATATAACGTACGCTCACACGGACCCTGGCCATTCAACTGGATTTGATGTACCCAACTGCCGGAATCTCTTGTTACCTTGGA
>NW_026313770.1:0-1106 GCF_001194135.2 Octopus bimaculoides | reverse complement strand
TATATCTGTTTGTGTGATTGTATGTGTATGAGTGTTTGATTTCGTATACATTTATGTAGATAGATAGATAGATAGATAGAGAGATAGATAGATAGATAGATAGATAGATAGATAGATAGATAGATAGATAGATAGATAGATAAATAGATAGATAGATAGATAGATAGATTTGCATGTGTGTATGTATGCATGTATGTATGTTTGTTTGTTTGTATGTATGTGTGTATATTTATATGTACGCATATGTAGAAAAATTTTGTTATTAATTCAAACAAGTGGAATAATAGAAGAAATGAAGTTGAAATGCAGAAAGAATCTATTAGAATTAACTAGAATTTAATTATATCTTAAAAATATAGGAATACGATTTACCGGTTTCACATTAGATTTTCAAAAGTTTACAGCATAAGGAGTTGTGTCGAGAATTATGTACATGATGGTCGTTGTTATAAAAACATGTATGTATATATATATATATATATATATATATATATATATATATATATATATATATATATATATATATGTATGTATGTGTATGTATATATATGTGCGTGTGTGTGTATACATGTATACATATATGTATGTACGTATGTACATGTGTGTGTGTGTGTATTTGGAGATTCCATGCATGCACATGCGTGTGGACTGTTCATATTCTCATTCTCTACCGCCTTTCTCAATAATATTTTTATATCACTTCACCGTTATATCCCTTAGATTACACATTACACACTCCTGCTACTCAAGCGTACAGTCAATAGATTAAAGTATGTTGAACCGACTTTAACTCCTGCTGAGATTTAAAAGAAGATAAATGTTATTTTAAATCGTTTAGCGTTTGATTTTTGCAGTTGTTTGCTACAGGGTTTGTTTGTTTCTCTCTTTCTTTCTTTTCCTCCTTTTTTTATTTATTTTATTTTATTTATTCGTTTTTATACTGATGCTAATAGAAGGATTACGTGTTAGTACGTGTTCTGTGATGTATAAACTCAATTCTCGTCTCTATTATTTCTGTCTACATCAACCACACATTACGGAAAGCCACGCACCTTCATCTCTGATAGATAGATAGATAGATAGATAGATAGATAGATAGATAGATA
>NW_026313769.1:0-463 GCF_001194135.2 Octopus bimaculoides | reverse complement strand
GTTGTATACATAAGACAACATAATATAGTCATATGCAATACATATTGCCCTCCGGATGCTCCAAACCACATAGGCAAATTTGAATATTGCCTCACTAGAATTAAAGAAATCCTCATGAAACTGGAACACCATGTGACCATATTTCTTATGGGTGATTTCAACTTCCCCAACGTCAAATGGCCCGAAGGTCTCATACTCTCAGGAATAACTTATCGCAAGCAAGCACAGGTGGAATGCCTGCTCAACCTCACCAATGCCCTATTCATGGAGCAAGCTGTTCTCAGACCAACTAGAGCGAATAACATTCTAGATCTCTGCTTCACGAACAATACGGACATCATTCATGATGTGAAAGTGACGCCGACATTAGTTTCCGATCACAACATAATAGAGCTCTCTATGTTTGGGCCAATAGAAACCAGAGACATACAGCCTAAAGGAAGCACCCAAAATCTCTCCAATC
>NW_026313768.1:0-562 GCF_001194135.2 Octopus bimaculoides | reverse complement strand
GGTGGTGGTGGTGGTGATAGTGCTGCGGCTGTTGTTGTTGTTGTTGTTGTTGCTACCCTTATTTTAATTGTTGTTCTTGTTTTTATTGAAGTTGATGCTTCCATCGACGCACTAACTTCTCCGCAATGCGGATAAATAAATAAACAAATAATAATAATAATAATAATAATAATAGTGGTTTCAAATTTTGCCACAAGGGCAGCAATTTCGGATAATAATAATAATAATAATAATAATAATAGTAGTAGTAGTAGTAGTAATAATAATGATGATGATGATGATGATTTCTTTAATATCTCAATGATAATGTTAGTCATGGTGATGGTGATGATGATGACGAAGACGATGATGGTGATGGTGATAATGATAATGCGGTTGATTATGATGATGATGATGACTTATAAATAAGGAAACGGTTTGAAACAGAAACTATACTAAATTGCGTTGCTTAGTAACAGATACAAAACAGAGAAGCTGGTATCCTCGTTGGTTCCTTAGCAACGAAATATCTTTTTTTGTTTTTTCTGTTTCCTTTTTTATAGTTTTATTGTTACAAATTTGT
>NW_026313767.1:0-308 GCF_001194135.2 Octopus bimaculoides | reverse complement strand
ATATATATATATACATATATATATACATTAATTATATATATATACACATACATATATATACATGCATGTGTGTGTATATATATATATAGATACATATATATATACATACCTGTGTGTGTATATATATATATATATATATATATATACACATATATATACATACATATATATATGCATACGTGTAGATATACACACACACACATATATATATATACATATATATGTGTGCATGTATGTATATATTTATGTGTGTGTGTATACACATATATATCGATTATATATATATATATATATATATATATATATAT
>NW_026313766.1:0-373 GCF_001194135.2 Octopus bimaculoides | reverse complement strand
TAACAGAGACACGCACACATCCTCTTGCATACACATGCACACATATACATAACCCCTTCACACACACTCACACTTAGATACATACACACACATATGTACAAATATGACACCTTCTCCCCCCCCACACACACACACATTCATGACCCAACCCACTAACACACACACACATATCTCCCTCTACACCCACACACAGCCCACATAGGAAGACACAGATGCACAGACAGGTTTATTCAGTCGCTAGTCTGGTTTTAGAGATAGAGAGAGAGGGAAAGAGAGAGAGAAAGAGAGAGAATGACAACAACCAAAGGAAGATGACAAAGAGGGATATGGATATATGTAAGAGGAATATGTGTGTGGGGGTGCGTGCATACGT
>NW_026313765.1:0-265 GCF_001194135.2 Octopus bimaculoides | reverse complement strand
GTGAAACTGTTGAATGTAGAGAATGAATGGGATAAAGGCATGGTGTAATACTCAGTGACTGGCATAGAAGCATAATTGTTAGCTGCTACGAGAGTTAGGGTGATGCTTTAGATAGGAGTAATTATAGAGGCATCTAACTCCTGGATCACGTGATGAAAATTATGGAGAGAGCTATAGCCCAATTAATTAGGAGTAGAATTAAGTTAGACGAAATGCAGTTTGGCTTTGTCTGGGGAAGAAGCACTACTGATGCTATTTTCATAGT
>NW_026313764.1:0-616 GCF_001194135.2 Octopus bimaculoides | reverse complement strand
CATCATCATCATCATCATCATCATCATCATCATCATCATCAATATCATTTTTATTATTATCATTATTATTATTATTTTCTGTTGAAGAGCGTAGGCTCGAAAGGTAAAAGACTTTTCCATTTTCCCGAGCATCAAACTGTTTGAATTTTCAGATCAACTGAATAAACTCTTACCTCGTTATTTTCTTGCAGATTATAACCTTAATCTCTTTAAATTCAGAGTAAAGTGCTTAATCTAAATCCTTTTATTGTTTTTTTATTACCATTTCATTTAATTTCGTTTTATTAGCTCTTTTTTTTAACCCAGTTCCATTGTTTTTATGCCATCGGTTCTTTTATCAATTATTGTCATCGTTTCTTTGCTTTCATAATTATAAATGTATATTTAGAGTTTTTATGGAAATACTGCCAAACCTCTTTTCCTCTGACCCTTTGTCTCGGTGGGCCTACCTTCAGATGACGTCCAGGAAAGAAAAATACATACATACATACATACATACATACATACATACATACATACATACATACATACATACATACAAACATGGGACAACTGAGGAAGGGAGTGTTCTTTATGTTGTCTGTCTCGTTTCTCTATTTGTTTCTTTCGTTGTTCG
>NW_026313763.1:0-491 GCF_001194135.2 Octopus bimaculoides | reverse complement strand
CACCCACAATGCTTTGGTCGGCCCGAGGCTATAGTAGAAGACACTTGCCCGGTACAATGTGGTTGAGAGGCAAGATTCTTAACACACGGCCACTCCCGCGCCTATAAATATATGCATGTGTGTATCTGTGTATATATGTATAGTATGTATGTATGTATGTATGTATGTATGTGCCGACATGATTATATATACGAGAGGATGCTGAAAAGTTCCTGGCTTTGGATAAAAGAAAATACAGGATTTGATATTCACACTTATTGCAGCGATCCTTCGGGTTTTCTAAGCCCTGTAAGAACTCAGAATGTTGGGCCTCCAGCCCTATCCTGATACATTTGAGGCCAAGAAATTTTCAGCCTATCCTCTGGCGTATATGTATGCATATGTATATACATATGCATTTGTATATACATATATATATATAATATATATAAATATATATACATATATATATAAATATAAATATAAATATAAATATATATATATAAATATAT
>NW_026313762.1:0-254 GCF_001194135.2 Octopus bimaculoides | reverse complement strand
ATAATAATAATTATATGAGTGATATGTATGATGGTGATGCTCTTGCAAAGAAGGGGAAGGTTGCGGATGATTCTGAATAAGCTGTTGATAATGAAAATAATCATCACAGTCACTACTTTAGTCATCTTTCTTGTAATGGTGATGCTCACAAAATATGACAGCTACAATGACAGTAATGATATTGCTTCTGTTGTTGCTGTTGATGTTGATGATGCTGATGATGATGATGCAGATGATGATGATGATGATGATGA
>NW_026313761.1:0-255 GCF_001194135.2 Octopus bimaculoides | reverse complement strand
GAGGTGGAGGAAGGGGAGGTGGAGGAAGAAGAGGTGGAGGAAGAGGAGGTGGAGGAAGAGGAGGTGGAGGAAGAAGGACGTGGCGGTGATAATGATAATGTTGGCAGCGATGATGGTGATGATAGGATGAGGAGGCGAGTGAAAGGGCAAGAGAAGGAGAATGGTCGTGGAAATGGTTGCAGTGATGAGGTTGATAATGAAAACGTAATGAAATCTGATTAAAATGATGATGATGATGATGATGATGATGATGAT
>NW_026313760.1:0-226 GCF_001194135.2 Octopus bimaculoides | reverse complement strand
CTGGATTGCAGAACTAGGTGGAATAGCACATTCCATATGATTGAGAGATTCTTTTAATTGAAAAGCTACATTCCAAATGCTCTATGAGCAGTACTTTCCACAGATGCCGTAGCTGACGAAGAATGAAAATCTCTCAATTTACTATATGAAATTCTGCATCCAGTAGAAATTATTTCGAAGGCTATTTGCACTGATGATATGGATTTACTGAAAGCGGAATATTCTA
>NW_026313759.1:0-675 GCF_001194135.2 Octopus bimaculoides | reverse complement strand
TATTCTTATTATTGTGATCGTTATTGCTTTTGTCTTTATACTTTTTTATTGTAGTTGATGTTGTTCTTTAGCCCCAGGTCACCGTCTGTTCACATATATGTAATACTACATTCCCCATGTTCTCTCATTATTACACATGTCATTATTTCTAGCAAGTTAACAGCAGTGAGCTGGTAGAATTGTTAGCACATTGGGCAAAATGCCAAGCAGTATTTCGTCTGTCCTTATGATCGGGGTTCAAATTCTGCCAAGGTCGACTTTGCCTTTCATCCTTTTAGAGTTGATAAATTAAGTACCAGTCCAGGGTCTATGTGATTCATTATACCTCCCACCACAAATTCCAAGCCTTGTGACTATAGCAGAAAGGGTTATTATGCATTATTTCTAGTAAGTTAAAGGTGGTGAGCTGGCAGAATCGTTAGCATGCTGAGCAACATTTTGTCTGTTTTTATGTTCTGAGTTCAAATTCTGCTGAGGTCGACTTTGCCTTTTATCTTTTCAGAGACAATAAAATAAGTAACGGTTGAGTACTAGGGTTGATTTAATTAACTTACCCATCCTCAAATTGCTGGCCTTGTGCCAAAATTTGAAAACATTATTTCTAGCAAGTTAAGGCAGTGAATCAGCAGAATCATTAGCATGCCAGGCAAAATGCTTAGCAGCATTTTGTCTGTC
>NW_026313758.1:0-305 GCF_001194135.2 Octopus bimaculoides | reverse complement strand
GAATCGGTAACTTGGTAAAGTTTCTTATTTCCATAGCTGAGATTTAATATTTCATGAATTCTTGTGTTTGTATGTATGTATGGGTGTGTTTATATGCACGTAAGAATGTACGTTTGTACATGTGTATGCTTACGTGTATATGTTTATATTTATATATGTATATATATATATATATGTTTATGCGTACATGTATGGGTATGTGTTTATGTATGTACGGGTATGCGCATATTTATGTATACGTATGGCTGTCTGACTGTCTGTTTGTCTCCTCCGATTCTTAGTACTCCATCACAATCAGCTGTCTC
>NW_026313757.1:0-216 GCF_001194135.2 Octopus bimaculoides | reverse complement strand
GGCACTTATATGTGGCACTGCACAGGTGCTTTTATGTGAAACTGCACAGGCACTTTTATGTGGTGCCAAATGAGTGCTTTTACATGATGCCACATGGAAACTTTTATGTGGCACTACACAGGCACTTATATGTGGTACTGCACAGGTGTTTTTATGTGAAACTGCACAGGCACTTTTATGTGGTGCCACATGGGTGCTTTTACATGATGCCACATG
>NW_026313756.1:0-279 GCF_001194135.2 Octopus bimaculoides | reverse complement strand
GGGTCAAAGGGATATATAACATATGTGGTGCACCTTGTCCACCACCACTAGATCTAGTCTGTTATGCTCTAGCACCTGATCTGTTTGAATTAGGAAATCTCCGACTCTGCCACTTTCTGCGGTCTGTGCTCATACCACATCTTGCCTCTCTATAGCCCCCACCTTTTGCAGTTTTCAGTGCAGAACTTTCGCTACCTGGTCATCTAGCCACAGCTTGTAGTAGTTTTGGGCAAGTCTAGGGCATTCGTTCGCGATATGGGCAATGGTCTCATCCACTCT
>NW_026313755.1:0-905 GCF_001194135.2 Octopus bimaculoides | reverse complement strand
CTCTCCCCTTTTTCATACATTCTGTATTGGCTCTGCCACTAAATTCTATTATTGTTGTTGCTGTTGTTATTTTAAAGCTATTACATGCTAATTTAATTAGCAGCGACGTTGTCATGACCTTTGGTGACAATAAGTTCCCTTAAATCTCAAGGGGCTTTCTTAAGATTCTTGCAGAATACAGGATTGCACTTTTCTGCAGGTCGATAGTGCGAGCCTCAATTCCCAAATTTTCAGGCTCTTAGGTAGCAGAGTGGAAGTTGTGCCAATTGCTCCAGTTACCATATTGATAATTGTTGGCTGGTCATCTCTCTGGTTGGCCATCATTTTGGCTGGTTATCTCTCTGACTGGTCATCTCTCTGGCTGGTCATCTCTTTGGCTGGTCTTCTGTTTTGTTGGTCATCTAATATTTCTCATTCTTTACAAATTTCTTTGGTATCGAGTCTGTTATCATATAGTTTTGCAAAGTTTACGAGCTTACACAGTTTCATTTGGCTTCTATAATCATATCTAATCTTCTAGCTTCATTGATATGGTCAACCTTTATGGACAAGTTTCATAAGACGTTATAGTTGGTATTCTCTATCACAACCTCTGGTTCGTGTTCATTCCATTTTTCTGTTATTTCGAAGCTACATATTCGGTTAACATCCGAGTGTAGTCTTTTACCTACACAAACAAGTCTGCGCTTATCCTCTTTATGTACTAACTTACTGCATTCATTCAAGAGATGGTTAATACTTTCGTATCCTTTCCTTCAAGTTATGTGTTTGCTCACTGACTGAGTTTTGTCGATTTTTGCCTTTATGAGATTCATTCTAATTGCTTGTTCTGGCGAGACTATAATTAGTGCTTCGGTTTTTCGTTTCAGGTTTCTGTTCGTCAGCCATAACTACTGTTTTTTTTT
>NW_026313754.1:0-191 GCF_001194135.2 Octopus bimaculoides | reverse complement strand
ATATATATATATATATATATATATATATACATACACACACGCGCGCACACTCACACACACACACATATATATATACAGTAATCCCTCGCCATATTGCGACTCACCTATCGCGATTTATTAATTAAGCTTACGTCGATCCCACCGTGGTGTTGTTTTGAATTTATAATAAAATAAATATATACAAATTATAA
>NW_026313753.1:0-384 GCF_001194135.2 Octopus bimaculoides | reverse complement strand
GTATGTATATATATGCATATATATGTATGAATGTATATATATGTATATATGTATGAATGTATATATATGTATATATATATGTATGTATATATATACATGTATATATATATATGTGTGTATATATATATGTATGCATGTATATATATGTATATACGTATGTATGTTGGTATATATATATATATATATATATATATATATATATATATATATATATATATATATTTATATTTATATATGCTATGTGTGTGTGTGTGTGCGTGTAAATCGTCGGCATGTTTTTTCGGCTCTGCATTCTGTTCTGAGCATCTGCTGCCGTTGTGATCACGTGATAGTGCTCTACATACACACTCGCACACATACTCACACACCAACTCATACACACAC
>NW_026313752.1:0-301 GCF_001194135.2 Octopus bimaculoides | reverse complement strand
TTTACTGAGTGTGGCAACTTTTTCTTCTCTTTCAATAGCAGACACAATCAGGTGCATGTGTGTGCGTGTGTGACGCAGTAAATATTTCCTGCAGACATATTCCTGGAATTTTTCGGTGATTTTAAATGTCTTGCCCGCTTACGTTTTGGTATTCTGCTATATTTCATGTTGAGAACAATTTAGGTCTTAATAGACACAAGATGTGATCTATTTCTAGCACATTGAATGTCCACGTTAGTGGTTAACGTTATCTCCCACCCTAGACACACAAAACTTTCCATCCCCTATTCCCAATTCCTCC
>NW_026313751.1:0-394 GCF_001194135.2 Octopus bimaculoides | reverse complement strand
AAAGCTGGAAATATATTTTATGGATAGAGTCTTACAGCTGTTTCAGGGAATATATATATATATAATGGACTCTCCCGTCAAAGACGACGTATGAGCGTTCGGTTTTTTGCCGAACGACCTGTCCTAATAATTTGTTGATAATGATCAAACGTTCGTGCCGCACATTCGCTCACTCTCTTCATTAAATCGACGTTGTCTGAACAAGTGCACAAGTCTACCACGCGTCAGCTGTCGAAGTGATCGCAGAGCAACGTGAGACGAAGTGTTTTGTTGAAGAATACAACGTACCACCCGGTCTAGGAATTGAAATCACCCTAACCAATAGGCTATGTGCTCTACCTAAATTATCTATCTATCTATCTATCTATCTATCTATCTATCTATCTGTATATAT
>NW_026313750.1:0-656 GCF_001194135.2 Octopus bimaculoides | reverse complement strand
TATAGATTTGTATTGTGAATGGTGTATGGGATGTGTGGGTGGAATTAATTAAAAGGTTAGTAGTGTTCTGTATTACGTTATGTGCTCATATTGAGTTGTGGAAGATATTTATTGATGAAAGTTGCCTCTTTATTCATTCATTGTTGTACTGAGGTGTTCTGAGAACATTGATAGAAGGGGAAAATTAGGAAATTAGGATTAAGCTTCCTAGCATACTTTTGTATGTGTTCACTCACCTATATCTGTCTGTATTGTGGGTGGCGGTTTTGTTCTTTGTGGAGATAGGTTTTTTTGACGGAGTGATATTCCTGTTTAGCCGATATAATTATTTCCAAACCCCAAGCAAGTAATGGCATAGATTAGATTTTCCGAGGCACAGGTGAAATTTGATCTAATCTTAAATATTTCACCTTGTTTAAAGTGGAATTCTGAACCCTCCAATAGGTGGGAGCATGGAGTACAGTTTGGTCGACGACATTCTTTCACTTTTGGTTCCGTTGTTAATGGATATAGTCTTGCGCTGGTTAATATTTTTTTTATGATTTAGGTTGCCTTTTGCTTTTGATAAATTTGTGTGAGCCAAAATGTTTGTTCATTGTTTTATCTCCTGTGAGGATGGTTAGATTTTGGATGATAATGTTGAAGGCTTCGTTGTT
>NW_026313749.1:0-488 GCF_001194135.2 Octopus bimaculoides | reverse complement strand
CAACCACTTCACAACGGTGTTAGATTTATTGATTATTAGTTTTTTTTTTTTCTTTCTTCTTCGTTTTATTTCGTTGATAGATTTAGAGAAAAGAAAGGAGAAGAGGAGGAGGAAGAAGAAGAAAGAGTAGAAGAGAGAGAGAGAGAGACAGATATAGGGAGAGGGAGAGAGGGACAGAGTTACTGAGGGAGGAAAAGGCAGTGGGGTATAAAACAGGGAGAACAAGCAAGGTGGATGTATAATTTCGATAATTGCATAAAGGTTTAGAGAGGAGGAGGAGGAAGGGATTGGTGGGGGTTGCAACCTGAGATAGATACCCAATGTGTCCGTTCCTATTTTTAAGAGGGTAAATTGTGGTTCGAAGGAAATTTGGCTGCTCTTTCTAGCAGGTTATAAACGTATGTTTGTGTGTGTATATACGTATATGTGGGGGTGGGGTCAATGAATATATATATATATATATATATATATATATATATATATATATA
>NW_026313748.1:0-354 GCF_001194135.2 Octopus bimaculoides | reverse complement strand
GTGTGTGTGTGTGTGTGGTAGTAACTGAGTGTGGGAGCTGTACTTTTGTGATCCTTTCTAACAATTTGCGTAAGACTCCGACGGTCCCTATCCGAAAGTTTTGGTTTTCTTCCGGAGTTTTGTTTCGACGAAGAGGTTTTTCCCTCTTTCTCGAAGGTTGTCATTACTTTCAAGACAGTACTTCTTGATACACCAAACATTTCGGCTGTTTTCGTTACGCTAGCGCCTGTCATAGGAACACCAACAATTTGACTTCTTTGAAAGTCCGATAGATCTGTCATTTGAATGAATTTTAATTACATTGTTCTGATGATATCTGAAAAGAAAGAGCAATTTTAGCAAAACATATTAAGC
>NW_026313747.1:0-247 GCF_001194135.2 Octopus bimaculoides | reverse complement strand
GTGTGTTTCTTTGTATTAGAGTATGTTTGTGTATATGTGTTAATGTATGTAGAAGTGAGTGATAGATAGACATAGAGATAGATAGGTAGACAGACAGACAGACAGATAGATAGATAGATAGTCAGATAAATAGATAGAAATACATATAGAAAGGTAGGACAAACAGACAGATAACTATATAGATGCAAAGAGATAGAAATAGGTAGATATATTGACAGCTGAAGAGACAGACAGATGGAAAGACAGA
>NW_026313746.1:0-1111 GCF_001194135.2 Octopus bimaculoides | reverse complement strand
CTAAACTCCACTGCTGCCAACACTACAAACATCACAAACGCAAGATCGACCTTGCCTTTCGTCCTTTCGAGACCGATAAATTAAGTACCAGTGGAACACTGGGGTCGTTGTATTTGACTGGTCCACTCCCCCAAATTTTCAGACCTTGTGCCTACAGCAGAAAGGATTATTATTATTATTATTATTATTATTATTATTATTATTATTATTATTATTATTATTATTATTATTATTATTATTATTGTTGTTGTTGTTGTTGTTGTTGTTGTTGTTGTTGTTGTTGTCATTATTTATTTATTTACTTATTTATTATCACATAAAGCCGTTTATGAAGGCCAGTCGTGCTGTCGTCACTAGGCCCTCTCCGGTAAGGCCGGATAGCATAGCCAGTCTCTAAAACTCCGCGCATACGCATCGACCTGTTCTCTTCCCTAACTGACTGTTTTCGAGAACTTCCAGAGAAGTTTCTATTTGATCAGTCAAAAATGCGAGCACATTTAAAATTTTGCCTCGGAAACAATAAATATGTTCCTTTCCCGAAAGTAAAGGTCTTTCAAATGTCTACAAAAACCACAGAAGTCAATCACCTTCTGTCACCCACCCAGAAATGGATTACCCCTAGAAATGCGACTAAAAGTTATAACTTCTCACAGGAACATTCAGAACAAATTGTATCACCCAATAGATCCCGTGTTTTAAGTGAAGATTTCGAGCAAAGCCCAAAAAGTAGTCAGGAATCTAATGAGAAAAAGACTCTGAAAACCACTTGCCCGAGAAAAACCATCACACTAGAGAATAAGTCGGTTATAAATTTATCTGAACTAAATCTTTCGCCCGACGTTGTTTCAGTCTTAGAGCTTGGACTGAGTTTTTGCTCAAGCACTAAGAATTTTGACAAGAATAAACTAGCTCAAGGACTATTTCAGTTTGTCCGCCGTCACAAGCTGAAAGAATAATTTTTTGAAAAAACTGGTAACGAGGCGGCAAAAAACCCTATATATCCAAAAATGATGATGATCGAATCTGGCATAATTGGATTGAAAAGAATCTCAATTGATATTCAGATAAAGTTCGGGATGGACGTTCACAAGCACTACTAGAATTTCTTGAA
>NW_026313745.1:0-219 GCF_001194135.2 Octopus bimaculoides | reverse complement strand
ATCATCATAGCAGCAACATTACCACCACTGTCATCATAATCATCGTCATCATCATCATCATCACCATCTTCGTCATCATTATCCTCACTGTCATCATCATCATCCTCAACGCCGTCAATGTCGTTGTCATCATCATTTTAATACTTATTATGATTCTTTTAATGGTTAATAAAGAAAACCATTATTATTATTATTATTATTATTATTATTATTATTATT
>NW_026313744.1:1490-1946 GCF_001194135.2 Octopus bimaculoides | reverse complement strand
ATGTGCAAATACAGGGTTAAGTCTTGGCGCCAGCTGAATGTCTCTCTTTGGGGAACCGCTTTCGATAATGGCGATAAATACTTTGTGCATTTGTGTGTATACGTCTTCGTACATGTATGTGTGTATTATATACGTTTATGAATATGTAAATGTTTTTGTATAAGCATACAGACACACATACACATATATACATACATATACATATACAAACAGGCAAATACATACATATACATTAATATGAATTTTCTTGAGAATATGTCTATAGTTGTGTGAATATGTATATACACAATGTATGTGTGCATATATATGTATACATGTGTATGTACATATATATATACATATATATATATACACACATACATACATACATGAATACATACATATATATACTTACATATATATGTATATATATACATACATATATACATACATATACAAATATATACATATATAAAT
>NW_026313744.1:0-560 GCF_001194135.2 Octopus bimaculoides | reverse complement strand
TTTTATTGCAAACTAAATCTTTCTAAGATGGCATAAGACTACGAAGGAATACATTAGACTTTACAAGACTTTAAAAGAAACTTTATAAGAGGAGTTATAAGAAAGTGTCGTTCTTCATTTCCAATACATAAGTTGAATCTTCTCCATATGTTTTGAAGTACATACTCTTTTACTCTTTTACTTGTTTCAGTCATTTGACTGTGGCCATGCTGGAGCACCGCCTTTAGTCGAGAAAATCGACTCCAGGACTTACTTTTTGTAAGCCTAGTACTTATTCTATCGGTCTCTTTTTGCCGAACCGCTAAGTTACGGGGACGTAAACACACCAGTATCAGTTGTCAAGCGATGTTGGGAGGACAAACACACACACACATATATATAAACATATACATATATACGACGGGCTTCTTTCAGTGTCCGTCTACCAAATCCACTCACAAGGCTTTGGTGGGTCCAAGGCTATAGTAGAAGAGACTTGCCCAAAGTGACACGCAGAGGAACTGAACCCGGAACCATGTGGTTGATAAGCAAGCTAGTTACCACACAGCCACTCCTGCGCC
>NW_026313743.1:0-382 GCF_001194135.2 Octopus bimaculoides | reverse complement strand
GTGTGTGTGTGTGTGTGTGTGTGTGTCTGTTTGTGTGTCTGTGTGTCTGTTTGTGTGTCTGTGTGTCTGTGTGTAGTCCTCCTGGAGTTAAGATAGCAGTATCGTCTGTTCCATCGTTCACGTGACGATAAACATTACTTATACATCGTTGCTGTTATATTATACTTTCGTTTGTCAAAATTTAGCCAAATGCGTTTATTTTTCAATATTTAGTTTTGCTTGCAATAGCCGGTTCTTTTGGTCAAACAATCGTATCTCCAGATGCTTCAGATGCCAAGATATCAAAAATTGTCAAAGTGTAGGACAACAGTATTGCTATGAAATTGTGAATCTATTTTTTTCGTTTTCTGAAAAAGCAACGTCTTGGGCTTACGACACTATT
>NW_026313742.1:0-723 GCF_001194135.2 Octopus bimaculoides | reverse complement strand
GTTTGCGTCTCTGATCCTACGTATGCGTGTGTATGTTTGTATGTGTGTATGCGTGTATGTGTCCAATGTCATTCTCTGTATATCTCCGAACAATCATAGAATTTCGGACTACATGACTCTTTCGACACTGTGCCCATACCCAAGACAATTAACTCTCGCTGGCCCAATGCAGTTTCCTGTGAATAAGTTCCATGGGGAGCTCTGCAAATATAACAGGTGTTTTCTCATCTTTTACTTCTCCACATCTTCCTCTGGGCTTACAGAACAATAACTAGACATTGAGTACCCTCTATGGCATTTTTTAAATGTTTTTTTATTTTGTGTTGCTTTGGGAATTTTTCGGATATTCTTATTGGCATTCATGTTGACCATACACGTCTTCGATTTAAATTAACAAACGTCGTTGTGTGTTAAAAACTTTGCTTCCCAACCAAATGGTCCCAGTTTCAGTCCCACTGCGTGACACATTGGGCAAGTGTCTTTTACTACAGCACCTTATGTATGTGTGTGTGGGTGTTTCTGCGTTTGTGTCTGTGTTTGTGCCACCGTAACCATTTAAAAACCGGTGTTGATGTGATTACGTCATCGGTCGATAAAAAAGCCGACAGAATAATTCCGGGAGTCGATTTGTTCGACTAAAAACCTTCATGGCGGTACTCCAGCATGACCGCAGTTAATTAACTGAAGCAAGTAACAAAAATAAAAGAATATATATATATATAT
>NW_026313741.1:0-226 GCF_001194135.2 Octopus bimaculoides | reverse complement strand
AACGTCTCGTCCTTTACTTTTAGTGGGGGATTGGAATACTACCTTGGACATGCATCTAGACAGAGATAGGAATAGACGGGGATGCAAATGCTTCAAAGACCTGCTCAGACGCTTTCAACTGTCTGACAGGTACCGACTCGACCACCCGAATGCGCCAACGAGGACATGGAGCAATCGCATCGGGTTGTCGAGATCGTATCTAGATAGAGTATTGTGTAGAGGAGTA
>NW_026313740.1:0-448 GCF_001194135.2 Octopus bimaculoides | reverse complement strand
TATATATATACATATATACATACACACACAGACACACACACATATATATGTATACGCATGTATTTGTATATTTAAATGTATGCATTAATGGGTGGATATGTTTATATGTACATATACGCATACATATATACATATATGTATAATTTGGCTAATTTTGAGTGTTTTATTTATTTTCTAATACAAATCTTCCGAGATCAATGCATTTATGGATATTCTTCTGCAATTTTATATAGGGTTTTCCTTATAGCAGCTTTTGCCATTCCCACCGCTATCCCCACCAATACCACTACATTATCATCATCATCGTCGTCATCATCATCATCATCATCACCATCATCATCATCATCATCATCATCCTCATCATCATTATTTTCATCATCACCATCATCATCATCGTCGTCGTCGTCGTAGTCGTCGTCGTCCTCGTTGTTTTCATCGTCACCATATC
>NW_026313739.1:0-239 GCF_001194135.2 Octopus bimaculoides | reverse complement strand
ACTGCTTATAAGTTGTGTTTTTTACTTTTATTTTTATTTTTATATTTTTTTTTTATTTTTTTATTTCTATTTTTACGTTATTTTCATATTTTTTTTATATATATTTTTATATATGTTGTTTAATACCAAGGAAGTTGCCACATTCATTCTATATTTTGAAGTTATTTTATGTCATTCTTTCGTTTGAAAAAGCAAAGTTGTCAACTCGACATATATGGGATCATATGATTGTTTGTTAA
>NW_026313738.1:8018-10318 GCF_001194135.2 Octopus bimaculoides | reverse complement strand
AACATGTCACTATTACATAAAACCTTTTGAAGTGATTTTAATATTTATGGCGTAGACTGATATGAGTCGAAAAGCACACTCATCGCTGCCGTCGACATCCAGGACAACCAGTCCACCCTCCGGGTCTATGAATATTGTCTTTACTTCGAGATCCAGACTCTTGCGAAAGAGTACCGCACCGTGCCACTACCGCCCTTTCTCTGCAGACAGGGAGAAAACTAAATGTTGAACTGTCTGCCAAACATGGATGTTAGGGCCCGTGGATCATGGAGTCTGGTCTCACTTATGGCTATGATTTCTAGTTTATGTGACTTTATGTTATTTAAGAGGTACCCTTGTTTCCAAGGAAGATAGATAGATAGATAGATCAAATATTTATACATTTCTGGTCACATTGCATTTCCATTCTTCTCTTGATCGCAATTTTTCCTTTGGACTCGAATTTTTCGTCTATGTTATCCTCCTATCGTCATGTCGATTTTCCGGGTAGTCTCTTGCGATCTGTGGAATACTATTCAACAACTGCAATTCTCCACCTGTTGTTTGTGAGCCTTGTGATATGTCGCACCCACCCACTGGTGCTTTTGGTATTCCGGAATGACATCGTTCACTCTATTCTATTCCCGAATTCCCTTCCGGATATACTCTAACAATGACATTTCTAGCATAAATATTACCATAGCTCTCTAGATTGTATCCCGTGGCTGTTTTTCCTCATCCACCGTTGCCCATGTCTCACTTGTGAAAGGCATACAGATATGACACTGCTACTGAAAATATTGTTACGGTGGTTTTGTCTCTCCGTGTTTTTGACCTCATATTCAAACGATTGAAATATCTTTCAACCTACTCGTACTCTTCTCGAGATTTCAGCGTTCATATATCTCGGTATATATTTACTGTCAATCCCAAGAAAGCGTACTCTTTCACATCCTCAATTTTATCGCATCCTGTAGTATTTGTCCTTGTGTTACGTTATCAGATTGCGCACATTGTGTTTTCATGAGGTTTATTTTGGGTGTTCAACCTCGTTAACATGGTCTGTTGTTGAGCTGAGGTTTCAGCGATTGGTATGACGTCGTCTGCGAATCAAAGGTGTGTTAGTAGCTGGGCATTGGTGTTTATGTGACATTGACTCCGATGACCATTTTGAGACATGTGGTAATGAGACGTAGTGATGAGACATGAGGTGATGCGACATATGGAGACGTGATGCTTTTAGATTGACACCCTTTTTGGCAGGAAATCTTACAGATGTTGACATCAATATCGATGAAATATCGGAACTCCTCTTGCCTGAGGGGTTTGATGTATTGTACCTCAACACCTTGTACCTCCAATACTTCAATACTGCATTCACCTCAACACTATCGAAAGCATTTTAATTACCAGAAAGAAAGACAGAAATAGAGAGAGATAAAGGGAGAGAGAGTGAGAAAGAGAGGGAGAGAGACGAAGAGAGAGGGAGAGAGACGAAGAGAGAGAGAGAGAGAGAGAGAGAGAAAGAGAGAGAGAGAGAGAGAGAGAAAGTTGTAGGGAGTCACTGCGATCATTTTTTAAAGCTGCCGATTCGCTCTCTAGTTATATTAAGTTTTTCACTTTTAAGCGTTCGTTCAGGCAAGATGAATGAACTGGTGAAAGACTCGTGATACTAGATATGGATTACTGCTCTTCATATTGTTCATTTCTAATTTTTCAAACTTGGCTACATATCTGTATGTATGTGTAGGATTAGAATTCGCAGCATTGTAAAATAGCAAATCGTTTATAGTGCGGAATGTCACTTTAGAAATAGCCATTTAATTTCTCTCTTGCACAAAGCAAAATGTATTTTTGTTTCACAGAGATTAACAGTTAGTATTGGTTAAATATACAATATTGTGGTAAATACTATTTTAATGTAAATTACAGTTGCGTTAGAGACGAGATTAGCTTTTTATTCATATGCCGACACTTGGACAAATTTGCATTTTTTCATATTTCGAAGGATTGTAACAGAATGTTACATTTTTTTCTCTCAAACATAAGTTGCATGTGTTTATTATGTTGGAATATAAGGTTGCATATTCCAGCTTACAGAAATGTTTTTAATTCCACCATCATTCCGTTTCCAGATGTCTTGAGAAAGGTGGAACGCATTTCTCTCTCTCGGGAATTGAAAGACTTAATATCCTGCCCATCTATTTTGAAAGTATTTTCAATCGAGCATATATAATAATCTTAGTGCGCTAGTTTAGATATGTACGCAAGCATCTTAAGAAGACAGTTGCATTCTGGAACTTATATTTGAAGCGTTTTTA
>NW_026313738.1:7021-7604 GCF_001194135.2 Octopus bimaculoides | reverse complement strand
TGTATATGTATGTATATATCGCTGCGCGTACACATATATACGTATATATGCATGTACATACGTACATATATATGTATGTATGTATGTATGTATGTATGTATGTATGTATGTATGTGTGTATGTATGCATGTCATTATTCAATTTTATTTCAAGATTTCTTGCCAATAGTCAAAGAGTCGGTTTCTAACCTAGATCCAAGGCTCCTTCATTGGAATATCAACATCTACAACAGGGTATGTATGCATGTATGTATGTATGTATGTATGCAGGTATGTATGTATGTATATATGTATATATGTATGTATGTTTGTGTGTATATCATGTATGTATGTATATGTGCAGATTTGTATATTTTATTTTACGTATGTATTCTCACTCATATAGTTATATATGTAGACATGCTCATATATGTTTATATGATAAACTTCTAGAGAGTTTTACAGATTTTTACAATGATGGATTGGATCTGTTGTCTTCGAATAAGCTTTCTACTTTCTGGTTTTGAGAAGCTTAATTTCTCGAGATTGGCATTTAGGCAGTGTATATATGTATGTATGTATGTAT
Source organism: Octopus bimaculoides (assembly GCF_001194135.2). Taxonomy (NCBI): domain Eukaryota; kingdom Metazoa; phylum Mollusca; class Cephalopoda; order Octopoda; family Octopodidae; genus Octopus; species Octopus bimaculoides. Next base: position 7,040 of record NW_026313738.1, on the reverse strand, counting down.
GTATGTATGTATGTATGTT
>NW_026313738.1:5820-6513 GCF_001194135.2 Octopus bimaculoides | reverse complement strand
TTTAGGCAGTGTATATATGTATGTATGTATGTATGTATGTATGTATGTATGTTTCAACATGTGGGTCAAAGTTCAAGTGATAGCTGACAAAGTGTAAACACGAAAAACATTAGCATAAACTTTGTACAAACTTAATTGCATGTCGAAATAAAAGTAAAGAAGTAGAGTTTGAAGGAAGATACAAGAAATGAAACTATGCCTGTTTAAAATGAGTATCGTTGCACTACATGGTTTAGAATACATAAACACACACACACTCGCGCACATATGCATGAATATATAAATATTGTTGTATTTCAGGATGGTCATTTTTTTCCAAATAAACACGCACTATATATTCGTTCTTCACTCGTTTATTGCTGTTCTCGTTCTAACTCATATTCATTGTCCGGAGACCTTTCGTCGCATATCTGTGACCACTTCAACGACATTTTCCGTCTTCATGTGTGCTCTCGCTCCGCTTATTCTATTCTGCTCTTCCGGACAATGTTAGAATACGAACAGTAATAAACGAGTGAAAAACCAATATAAAGTGTGTGTGTTTATTCGGCAAAAAATAAAGAAAGAAAGAAAAAAAGAAAGAAGACCATCCCAAAATACCACAATATCTGCTTCAAGACACGGTTTCACATCAGAAATCTTGCAACACAAATTCATAATTGTATATATATATATATATATATATATATATAT
>NW_026313738.1:4238-5489 GCF_001194135.2 Octopus bimaculoides | reverse complement strand
ATATATATATATATATATATATATATATATATATATATACATGAAGTATATTTGCCACTTAAACGCGGCTAAACCCTAAGGGTGAATGTTACTGTTACTTTTAGCCCGAGGAGAGCAATAGTAACATTCACCCTTAGGGTTTAGCCGCATTTAAGTGGCAAATATACTTATGCAAGTATATAAGGTAAACCGTTCGAGTATTGTGTAGTAATAACTCGTTTATCTGAAGCTTCAATCATTAGGTCTCTGTATCTATTGTAATTATATCATATTGAAACGAAAATAGATTGAATATTTGTTTAAGATTTCTTTTATTATAGCTAATTGTTGTTTTATATGTTCTTTTTGTTTTCCAAGGGATATTGCTGCCAGAAACTGTCTTCTCACAACGAAAGACCCTGTTGGTGTGGCAAAAATTGCGGATTTTGGGATGGCACGTGATGTTTACAGGTAAATATTTATTACATGTTAGTCTGAAGACGATAAAGTTCTGTGACATTTAAAATTTGTTTTATCATTAATAATTACCCCCTCATCAATCTTATTCCATTTTTCTTGAAAATAATTTCCTTGCACACTTCTTGAATTTGAGAAAACAAGCATCATTAAAGATATCAGTTACATTATGACAAAAATGATTATAATATATAATTCATTGTGGTCACATAGTGAGCTTCGCAACCACGTAATTTCTCGTATAAGCCAACTCCACGACGTTCGGGCAAGTATTTCTGCAGTAACATTGTATAGACCGGTGTCTAATATCAAAATTGAAAGACGGAAAATATGCAGAAGCCCGTTGTTTACACACACACACACACACACACACACACACACACACACACACACACATTAATAATTAATAGCGATAAAAGCGGTATTATTACCAAAAGGTATGTTGATCTCCAGCTTCACGTGTTAGAGCACAAAATACTACGTTATCGTTATCTATCTGGAAAGAATTTCTCAGAGGGACTCGTACTACATAAAAGCACCTGTAATTATATCATTGATGGGAGATTCGGTTGGACATCTGTTACTTAAGAATCCACAGAAGGGTGAAATTACGTGATCTCGCAATTCCGGAGGACGTAGTAGACGAGTTTCGTTTGTCAACAATACAATTGCATATGCTTTTATGCAGCACGAGTCTTTATGAGAGTTTCTCTCAAGGTAAACTATGCAGTATTCTGTTTTCGAACACATTGCGTTTATATATGTGTGTGTTTGTCTATATATATATATATATAT
>NW_026313738.1:2405-3864 GCF_001194135.2 Octopus bimaculoides | reverse complement strand
TATATATACATAACTATGTGTGTATATGTATATGTAAACATGTACCCACACACACACACACACACACATATATATATATATGTGTGTGTGTATATACATATACATATATGTATATATGTGGCTTTTCAATATCACGTATCCGCCTACGTTGAAGGCGAGCCACCCAGTCAATCCAGTGACTCATATGCTCCTAGCTTGTAAAATCATGAGCTGGTATGCCCGGAAATTGCATACGTAAAAGAAAATTTACGTTTGAAGTAAAACCAGCTTTAGTATAAAAAATATTCAATACATATACTAATGTATATGCTTTGTGTATTTTTCCGGTGGTGCCGGTGTATGTAATGGCGTAGCGGAGTATATTACTCTCATGTCACCGGTGTTAAAACATGTTAGAGTCATGGACAGTCGAGATAACACACCCCCAATCCCAATATTTATTATACAAGAGCTGCTTTTACTTGACACACACATGTACACGAAAAGATTTGCCTGAAACAAGTTTTTTTAAAAACTTATTTTACTTTACTTACGATAATAGACATTATAAGGCAATTGTAATCATCTCCCTACCTGTGTCTCACAATTAGTGACATCAAAACTTTATCAGCGAATATAATAAATTATTGTCATTAATCGAATTAGCTGTTGCCAAGACGTAGCGATAAATCTTCGGCAATTTTCATTTTCATTTTCAACTATAATTTGTTACCGTTCTTTTAGCTATCCTAAGAGTAAAAGCAGTCGAACAGAGTCCAGTGTAGATCTTCTTTTCAAGCTTTGTTTATCTAGAACTAAATTATCTAATTAAACCATCCTTTTCTTAAGACGGTGGGCAATGGAACGGGAGATATTTCGGTCCTCTTACTTTGGAGATCGAGCAACCACGAAGACGTTCACTCGCTGAAAGCTGTAATGGAATCAGCAGCATGTTTCGAAGTCTATATAGGAAGAATTTCAACCATGTTTCGTGGTCTGCTACCACAACAGCTCCTTTATAGGATCCAATTAGCTCAAGACATCATCAGGAGGAACCACGTCCAGTTTCGGCCCCTTCTCCTCTACCGTTTTGACGTGGCGGGGTCCCTCCTTTCTGAGGTGTCTTCAGCTCTGGTGTTGGGTGCATGTCTTCTTTCTTCTATTCTCTGGTCTCTTCGATGCAGCATCAACGAATGTCAGCGTCCGACTGATCGTCATGTCAAGTTCCCCTTTTTATATCTGCTGCTAGGCTCCAGCAGGCAGCCACAGCTAGTTGTCACGTGACACTGTCTAAATTTCCCGCTGCTAGGGTCCAGTAGGCAGCACCAGCAAGTTGTCACATGACACTGTCTAAACTTCCCGCTGCTAGGCTCCAGCAAGTAGCCCCAGCAAGTTGTCACATGACACTGTCTGAACTTTAACTGACAATGGAGGGCGCGAAGCCACTTCAGTGTCAGCCTGTCTCACCTAGACATGTTAT
>NW_026313738.1:0-573 GCF_001194135.2 Octopus bimaculoides | reverse complement strand
CTTTCCGATAGTAGAGTGATGTCGTCCATAAAAGCCCTTAATGGTGTCTTTATAGCAGCTTTCTCACAGTTTGTTGACCTTAGTAACATCTCCATGACTAGCACGAATAAGATGACTGATATCGTGCATCCGGCTGCAATACCTACTTCTAGTCGTTGCCACTCCGTTGTGAACTCTCCTGATGTAAATCTCATCCTCATGTTGTCGTAGTAGGACATGAGCATTCGTTGAACATCTTTTGGAATCCAAAAGAAGTCCATCGCTGCTCTGATTACCGCGTGTGGAACAGATCCATATGCATTGGCAAGATCTAGCCAAACAATGTGCAGGTTTTTCTTCAGTTGTTTTGCACAGGTGATAGCTTCCCAGATGGCAAATGCGTGTTCTATGCACCCAGGGATTCCGGGGATTCCTGCTTTTTGGATTGCTTCATTAACGTACCCGTTATGCTGTACGAATCTTATGATTCGTCTAGCAATGATTCCAAACATGATTTTTCCGCCAGTATTTAATAATGAAATTAGTCTAAATTGTCCTAGTGTTTTTGCATCTTTCTCTTTAGGTAAATAGATA
>NW_026313737.1:492-686 GCF_001194135.2 Octopus bimaculoides | reverse complement strand
GTGTTACAAACTACTGTCATACAAGCAGAGCAGTATCATTCATTTCCAGTCTTCTTTGAAATTATGTCTGACCATAGGGATATACTATCTTGCTTGGAAACAAGTGAGGGTTGGTGTCAGAGAGTACATCTGTCCTTAGAAAATCTGCCTCAATGAACTCCATCTGACCATGCAAACATAGGAAAGATGCTGCT
>NW_026313737.1:0-381 GCF_001194135.2 Octopus bimaculoides | reverse complement strand
TATCTAAGAAGGGCTCCATCCAAAATATTAGTTTCTTCAAGCCATGAGGTCCTAAACGTGGTCTCCTGACCTGCTAGAAATAGCAGCAAAATCTTCTTCAAATTGCACTTTACTGTCTTACAAAAGGAAACGACATATTAAATATAGTCCTAGATACACCATTTTAGAGTGTCGAGAACTACATGACAGGATGGTTGTTGCTGGAATGCTTTTAGTAATAGGTCTACCCATTCAGGGTTGACCTGAATCTAAACAGAAACAATAGTGACTATCTTTTCTCATAACACACCAACATGATTCTCTCTTCAGTTATTCTCTATGAGATTCATGCCAATGCACACCATTGACTACATATATGCAACAATATATATGTTAAATAGT
>NW_026313736.1:0-407 GCF_001194135.2 Octopus bimaculoides | reverse complement strand
GTATGTATGTATGTATCTAACTGTATGTGTATGAGTGTATATATGTATATATGCATGCATGCATACATACCAGCCCCTAACGCATAAAAATCCCCAACGCTTGCCAATGCCCAACGCAGACAGTTGGTTTATCGTTTGCATAAACAGAAGACAAAATATGGACGACTTTTCAAGCCATATAGGTATAAGACAAGATTACGAACGACTTTCAATGGCTCACACTTTTTTTCAGTTTCAATATGTGTGTGTATCTACACACACACACACACACACACACACACACACACACACACACACACACACACACAAATATCACATATACAAGCATATATGCGCGCGTATATGTGTGTCTGTATACATGTATATATATCAATATCTATCTATTTATCTATCTATCTATATATATA
>NW_026313735.1:0-1022 GCF_001194135.2 Octopus bimaculoides | reverse complement strand
ACTGCTATCTACGTTAACTTGTTGCCGTTCTTCTTCTTCTTCTTCTTCTTCTTCTCCTTACCATTGTTGTTGTTGTTGTAGCTGTTATTGATGGTGCTGTTCCTCTTATCCTCTCCTCCCCCTCCTCCCCTCTTTTACTCTCTCTCTCTCTCTCTCCTCATTGCTAAAGCCAACATGGCTGTCTGCTGCTTTCACTGCTCCCTTTTTTGCTGCGTCGGTTGCTGTTGTTTTGCTTGTGATTGCTGTTATTGTTGTTGTTGTTGTTGTTGTTTTAACTGCTGCTGCTACACCCACGTGCACCGCACGCACCACCCCTAGTCTTGTTACCGGTTGTTGTTGTTGTTGTTGTTGTTGTTATTATTGTTGTTATTAATGTTACAGCAACACTCGCCCCGCTGTCGCTGCCCTTACATCACAACTCGAATATTTTAAAATTTAAATCGAGATGCTACATGTGTGGAGGCATGTGTGACTCTTGTAATACTAGCTCATATATATATATATATATATATATATATATATATATATATATATATATATATATATATATATATATGCGTGCGTATCTCTATACGTGTAAGTATCTCTATATATCTGTGTGTATGTGTGTGTGTGTGATATAACTGTCAGTCTATCTATCTATCTATCTATCTATCTATCTATCTATCTATCTATCTATCTATCAATAATATTCTGGTATTCTTTTACTGGATCACCGTCTTTAGTCGAAGAAATTGACTCTTGGGCTTATTTTTTGCAAGCCTAGTACTTATTCTATCGATGTTTTTTGTTGAGTCACTAAATTACGGGGACGTAAACACCCCAACATCGGTTGTCAAGCGGGGTGGGGTAAGAAACACAGACACAAACATATACATATATATAATATATACGACGGGCTTCTTTTCAGTTTCTGTCTACCAAGTTCACTGACAAGGTTTTGGTTAGCCCGAGGCTGTAGTTGAAGATACCTGCCCAAGGTGCCACGCAGTGGGACTGAACCCGTAACCATGTGGTTGGGA
>NW_026313734.1:0-218 GCF_001194135.2 Octopus bimaculoides | reverse complement strand
ATGCATATATGTATATATATATACATATATGTATATATATATACATATATATAATATATATATACATATATGTATATATATATACATATAAATAATATATATATGCATATATATAATATATATATGCATATATATATACATATATATAATATATATATACATATATGCATATATATATACATATATAATATATATATACATATATATATATATATATA
>NW_026313733.1:0-403 GCF_001194135.2 Octopus bimaculoides | reverse complement strand
AGCCTTGTGAGTGGATTTGGTAGACGGAAACTGAAAGAAGCCAGTCGTAAATATGTATATATATATACCAAGAGAGTTAGGGGCTGAGGATTCAACCCACAAAGGGATAATATATATCCAATATACTGCTGGGAGGGTACCCAATTATTGTTACACTAGTGTTATACCAAGTGCAATAAGTGGGTGCGGGTAAAAGTTTTTTTTTTACCCTAAATTTATATAGCAATAAGAAAATGGAGGGGAATATGAGGTACTCATCACGGAATATAGTGTCTGCAAGTTGATGAGTACCTCATATCCCCCTCCATTTTCTTATTGCTATATATATATATATATGTATGTGTGTGTATATGTTTGTGTGTTTACGTCCATGTAACTTAGTGGTTCGGCAAAAGAGACCGAT
>NW_026313732.1:0-331 GCF_001194135.2 Octopus bimaculoides | reverse complement strand
GTGGTGGAAGTCATCTTCAAGACTTCTAAACTCACCTGTCCACTTTTGCACTGTTCATAAAGCGGGAGCACCATCTCCTTATGTAGCAACCATGTCAGCCTGAATGTCCCTGGTGTTAAACATTTTTTTCTGCAGTTACTTGATAACAGAACGATGCAAAATGTTTCCTACTTTCAAGAGAAGTCGTAACTAGTTAGTTTCGAAGTTTGTCTGGAAAGAAACAAAGCAGTTATTAATAAGTGTCGAACTTAGGACATGCATGATTTCACAGCTCTAGCATCACTCCTTCATGGTCAGCTTATGAAATTTTCAGCCCACCCTGTGTGGGTGT
>NW_026313731.1:0-513 GCF_001194135.2 Octopus bimaculoides | reverse complement strand
TAGGTCTTTTCTCTTGAATAGCCGTGTTGAGCCGTTCCATCTGTTGAACACAGAGTTCCGCGTTGACCCTTTGGTTCCGTTCAAGCAATTCATAATGGATAATCTCTTCCCAGTCCCACCATACGCACAACATCGTTTTACGCGGATGAAGATCATGTTTCACGAACGATGCGGCTTGTTTACCGGGGCTAAGCCATTCCTTACGCTGCTTCATATTGATGTACAGGCACCATTTTTCATCGCCAGTAACGATTCGGTAAAGAAGTCATTGCTTGTGTCCACGAGTTGAGTGGTGACGAGCAAGCAAACCAGAGGAGATTGTGGCTCATTGATTTTTCTTGTTGTCACTTAAAGCATGCGGAACCCATGCTCCATACTTCCAAACCTTTCCCATCGAGTGAAGATGCTTCTCTATAGCAGTGTGGGAGTATTCCATTTTCTCTGCCAGTTCCCTTGTTGTTTCACGAGAATTTTCGCGCAAAAGTTGGTTTAATCGCTCTTCATCGAACTCAA
>NW_026313730.1:0-210 GCF_001194135.2 Octopus bimaculoides | reverse complement strand
TGTATATATATGTGTGTGTGTGTATATGTGTGTGTATGTATATATGTGTATGTATTTATATATATGTATATATATATGTATGTATATGTGTATATATATATATATTTATGTACGTAGATGCATATATATGTGTATGTGTGTGTATGTATGTATTTATGTATATATGCGTATGGATTTGTATATATGTGTATATGTGTGTGTATATATGTA
>NW_026313729.1:0-228 GCF_001194135.2 Octopus bimaculoides | reverse complement strand
GGTGTAAATAACAAAAGTATATATTAGTATGTATATATATATGTATATATTAGTATGTATACATATATTAGTATGTATAAAGTATATATTAGTATGTATATATATATGTATATAAATGCTCACGGCTAAGTATATACATGAACATATCAGGCTCATTACCAATTTCTTACTTTGTACACACACAAACACACGCACTTTGCATACCCACAAATATACATACGCATACAT
>NW_026313728.1:0-270 GCF_001194135.2 Octopus bimaculoides | reverse complement strand
ATAGATAGATAGATAGATAGATAGATAGATAGATAGATAGATATGGTTGCGTATCTTGATACGTACGAACATATATATGGATACCTATGGATGTTTATGAGGTATATGTATGCATAAACAGGTATGTAGATATGTATACTATTGTATGTGTATGTGAATCATATATAAACATACATGCAGATAAGAATGTACACCTATATATGTAAGTAATAAGCAATAGTTAGTTCATTAATGACGTGTATATATGACAGACAGGTATACATGATAATT
>NW_026313727.1:0-340 GCF_001194135.2 Octopus bimaculoides | reverse complement strand
GAGAGAGAGAGAGAGAGACGGGCTTCTTTCAGTTTCCGTCTAGCAAATTCACTCACAAGGCTTTGCTCGATCCGAGACTATAGGAGAAAACACTTGCCCAAGATTCCATCCAGTAGGACTGAACCAGGAACCATGTGGTTGGGAAGTAAGCTTCTTACCACACGGTGATATCAGTTAATTCTTTGAGGTAGAGTTGCAGAATTCTGTGAACTAGTCCTTTCGACACCGGGTTGAAATGACTAGACTGGAACATTTTTTTAAGAATGTGTGGTCACTTTTGTTTTTGTCCATTGGTTTGTGAGTGGTATGCTATGACTGTGAATAGAAGGTTGCGGTTATA
>NW_026313726.1:0-201 GCF_001194135.2 Octopus bimaculoides | reverse complement strand
ATATATATATGTATTGTATGTATATCTATATGTATGTGTGTGTATATATGTATATTTATATGTATATCTGTATATGTATGTGTACATATGTATACGTATATTTATGTATAGATATGTATATATGTAAATATATATGCATGTATATGTGTAAATATATATGTATGTATATATGTATATATATATGTATGTATATATATGTAT
>NW_026313725.1:0-236 GCF_001194135.2 Octopus bimaculoides | reverse complement strand
GAGTAAGAGGAATTCTTGGAATAAAGACGTCCTCACCTTTTCCACATCCATAAAGAATGATAGCCTCGATAACATGTGACATCATTTTCTTTGTCACCAGTCGTGTTCCATTGCAAAGTCTTGGTGGTTCCAGATTGCGGAGTAGCATAACAGGAGTTCCAACTTTAAGTGCTAATATGTGGGGAAGTAGTCCAGGAGGCTCCAACGAATTGAGAAATTCAGGAGGATAGTTCACC
>NW_026313724.1:0-313 GCF_001194135.2 Octopus bimaculoides | reverse complement strand
ACCACCAACAGCACCCTTCATCATTATCAATTTTCCAGCCAAAGCTCTCGTAACGATCCCGGTCCTAATCTAATTCTTCACAATGCTCATCCGTATCCAAATTCTTAATTCCTAGCAGACTCTCAAATTTTGGCTGTTGCCGTTGTTGTTGTTGTTGTTGTTGTTATTGGTATTGTTGTTAGAACTGTTGTTTTTGAGGTTGCTGTTTGCCTGTGGCGCATTTCCGGTGACGTCATCGCCCGAGAAGAAATCTTTTTATTTTCTTGTTTCATATCGCTGTGGTTATTGTTATTCTGCTATTTATCATTATTAT
>NW_026313723.1:0-306 GCF_001194135.2 Octopus bimaculoides | reverse complement strand
AAAAGCAAAGTTGACCTTGGTGGAATTTGAACTCAGAATGTAGCGACGGGTAGGATACCCCTAAGCATTTAGCCAAGCATGCTATCAAGTCTGCCAGCTCACTGCTTTGATCATCATAATATTAATAATAATGATAATAATAATAATATCAGTATATTCTGGACAGTTATATTACATAGAACATTAACATAAGCTGGTCAGTGATACCATATATAATATACATGTTGTATCATACAAAATGTTGGAATGGATTGGTCAGATATATATGTATGTATGTTTTGAAGAACCTACAAGAATAGGTGCAAG
>NW_026313722.1:0-279 GCF_001194135.2 Octopus bimaculoides | reverse complement strand
CTTATATTTATGATATATATATATATATATATATATATATACATACAGATATATATATGTGGATGTTTGTATGTATGTATGTATTTGTATGTCAGTATGAAAATATGCACGTTGTATATTGAAACTTGGGTTGAGACAGATTTTCTGAAGAAATTTTGACATTTACGAAACAGGAAATAATATCTTGTGATATTAGAGATCTGAAGAATATGTACATTTGCAAAGATTATGGATAAATCCATGAGACATACACACACACATCACACACACACACATATA
>NW_026313721.1:0-261 GCF_001194135.2 Octopus bimaculoides | reverse complement strand
GATTGTATGTATGTATGATTGTATATATGTATGTATATATGAATGTATGTATGTACGTATGTATCTAGGTAGGCATGTATTTGTGCATGCATATATTTATGTTTGTATATGTGTGTTTATATGTAGATAATTATCTATCTGTCTTTCTCTCTCTTCTTCCCTCTCTCTCCTTCTCCCCCTCTCTCTCTAATACATATATATATAATGTATAATATCTCTCTCTATCTATCTATCTATCTATCTATCTATCTATCTATCTAT
>NW_026313720.1:0-297 GCF_001194135.2 Octopus bimaculoides | reverse complement strand
TTCCGATCTTATATATATGTATACATACATACGTGTATGTATGTATATACACATACGTAAAATCATTTATGCATATGCATGTATGTGTTTGCGTGCATGCGTATGTGTGTATGTCAGCATATATGTGTGTGTGTGCGTGTGTAAGTGTGTGTGTAAGTGTGCCTATGTGTTTCTCACTTTGTAAATAAAAACAGTCGGTAAGATCCGATGCTGGGATATCATTCTACCGCTACTGCATTTTTTCAGACTAGACCTCGGCTTAGAAACATATATATATATATATATATATATATATAT
>NW_026313719.1:0-967 GCF_001194135.2 Octopus bimaculoides | reverse complement strand
ACAGACAGACAGACAGACAGACAGACAGACAGACAGACAGACAGACATAGCTGCCTCTATGGCAAATTAGTCCGGAAGTCAGTTTGCAAGGAAGTAGCTTTGCATTCCGCCCAACTGAGTGACACCTTCGGCAAGAGTATCATGGTTGAATGCTAGTTTAAATTGTGGCAAGGAGATATATGTCAACACAAGTAAATATATGTATGCATGTATTCATGTATGTATGCATGCATGTAAATAGATAGATGGATAGATATGCAATTAGATAGAAACATTCACACAGAAACATGTATATCTGTGTGTATGTGCCAAATATGGCAGTCCAATGAGTGAATTATGTAACAATTGAATGATAAAAGATATTTATGTCTGCTTCTATTATGTAAAGTTCAAGTCGTGTTTCATTTATCAGATGCGATAGTATGTGAATTCCTGAACCAATTGAATATAGCATATAACATGTTGTTCATCATATTAGTGTTGTTATTACTATTAATGCTGCTAGTTTTATCTTTTGTACTGCTGTATCTTGACCAGCTCGTGAATCCTTTGCTATTATATTTATTGCCTGAGGTTATGACTATATTATGCGAGTGTAACAGTGTATTTTCGCCGGTACAATGGCAATGACGGTGGGTATTTTGTTATCTACTTCACCGTTAGAAAGATGAAAGTCTGTGAGTAAGCTTGTTACTGAAGTGCTGTGTCTAATAATACACTGGCTATGAGGGACGATGGAGAGATTACCACCTGTGCCTTTTTCTCTCTTATTCATATCTGAACACACTATTTAAAAATCATTAATGAAAGGTTTTTAGTAACGGGCTACAAACACCTGATTGATGCTGAAAGATAAAGTCTAGAAAGAGGAAACGATGAATTTTTCAGTAGCTGCCTGGTCGTTCTCTAAAGAGGGGTATAACAATTTTCGACTGGCTTTGTAAGGCAGAGTACACAAATATTTGAA
>NW_026313718.1:807-2048 GCF_001194135.2 Octopus bimaculoides | reverse complement strand
TATATATATATATATATATATATATATATATATATTCATGCATATATACACACATACTCATGCATATCACTCACACATACACACATGTATATATATACATACATACATACATACATGCAGGTCAGCCCGTAATTGTGTGCATTTGAAAGGTATGTATAGTATATTTATAGCCGGTTGTATACAAGACTACAAGATCTTTACAACTAAATTGGATCATCATAACATCTACTGGAATCGTCAGCTGCTGTGAACAGTGATCTTGGAAAGAAAAAAAAACAAACAACAAAACAGAGGCAAATCCATTCAGTAGTAGTAGTAGTAGTAGTAGTAGTAGTAAGAAAAGGAAGAGGAGCAGGTGTAGTAGTAGTAGTAGTAGTAGTAGTAGTAGTAGCAGCAGCAGCAGCAGCAGTAGTAGTAGTAGTAGTAGTCGGAGGAGTAATTGTATTAGTAGTTTTATTTAGTAATTGCAGTACATGTAGGGGAAATAGTAGTAGTAGTAGTAGTAGTGGTAGCTGTTGTATCATCATCATCATCATCATCATTATCGTCATCATCATCATCCTGGAAATCCCATGCAAGATTGATGTCTTGCAAAAAGCAGCCTTATTGGGCACAGCGCACATCTTAAGGAACGTGTTATCTGTTTGAGGTCCTTGTTGTGCCTTAACAAGTAACTAAAGGCTCTTATGCATATTTACCTGCGCCGTGGGTTCGTCCAGTTGTCGAGTGGTATCCGAGAGATTCGGCAGGCCTTCACGTCCATTGGAAGGCGATTAAGTCAAGAATTTGAGCCAAGTTGGAAAAAAAGAATGGCGAAATCAAGAAAGAATCAGAAGCGTATCGTGTGCAGCGATGTATAACAATGTGCAGTATCTGGTCGACACAGGTACACAAGCACACACATGTGCGTCATTTACCGAGAAAGAAATACTTGTCCTACAGACAAACAAAGTCTTTCCATTAATGACATACCTGTATTGGAGAATTATTGAATTCTTGGGATTATCTCCCCTTTTCATTACAAAATCCAGCAATTGTCCTACCATCTTCTCTGGAACCGAAGATAATTTCAATAAACGAAAAACTTGTCTTCTGTGCTATTTAATACATAGTATTTTATTCGTCTTTATTGTGCAAAAACGTGCCGCTGGCATCTCTAAGGTTATTTCTCATAGCTTATATTTTAGCTTCAGTTAATCATACATACATATATATATATGTAGGTACTTAAATATATATAT
>NW_026313718.1:0-416 GCF_001194135.2 Octopus bimaculoides | reverse complement strand
TAATACATACATATATATATATATATATACATATATATATACATACATATATATATACATACATATATATATATATATATATATATATATATGTATATTATGAATGCGCACACGTACCTAGAAGTAAAAGATATTCATGTGTAAAACTCCTACTCTACTTTATAGACAACGGCTATGCATAGTCAGGAGCCGGTCTCTTAAATATATGTTTCGAACGAAGACAATATATCGTATTCTATAGACCAGATTTTTATTGCAATTTTCTCTGAATACTTCAATCTGGATATGAGTTTACCATTATTGTAGACGCAGACGTCGATTCCAAACTTATCACGAACCAGACCTGTACGTATGTATGTATGTATGTACGTACGTACGTACGTACGTACGTATCTATCTATCTATCTATCTAACTT
>NW_026313717.1:0-246 GCF_001194135.2 Octopus bimaculoides | reverse complement strand
TCAACATATCCAATCTCTATTATCCTCGTCAACCCCCAACACCACAAGTACCGCAACCCCAACAGCTACTATCAAAAGCATTCTGATCATGATGAATAATACATACTTTTATAACTCATAACAATTTAAAGGACTTTTGGTTTCCTTCCGGAGTTTTTTTCGACGAGGAGGTTTTTCCCGCTTTTTTAAAGGCTGCCATTACTTTCGAGACAGTACTTCTTGATACATCAAACATTTCGGCTGTTT
>NW_026313716.1:0-652 GCF_001194135.2 Octopus bimaculoides | reverse complement strand
ATATATATATATATACATACAATATCCACATACAATTTATATCTATGTATATATATATATACATTTTTATACATTTAACATATACACAATATATATATATATATATATATATATACACACACTATATACATACAATTTATATGTGTATGTATGTATATATATATGCACATATGCTAAACACATTCCAGTATATATAAGCACATATATATATATATATATATATATACATACATTCATGCATATATTATTAAGACACATATGTTTTAAAAGAGACACCAGACAGACACAGACAGAGAACAAGAAGACAAAAGACCAACAATCTTTTTCCAACATAAAAGAAATTTCGGTGTCGATGGACGACGAACAATAAAATAGAGAATCAAGCATTTTGTTAAAACCACGACACGAAAACTTCAAATATATTAATAACGAGGGATTGTTAGACACGGATATCAAGCGAAAATAATGGTAAAACACACATAAATAGAAGCACAACAAGATGAAATATTACCCGGACATATTTGATAGTCAAAACAGCTTTTTTCCCTGAAGTGTGTAGATGGCCACCGAAAGAGAGAGAGAGAGGGTGAGAGTATCTATAAAAATATATATTTTGTGGTGTTTTTAAAGGCAAGGGGGGTGAAAATAAAGA
>NW_026313715.1:0-1159 GCF_001194135.2 Octopus bimaculoides | reverse complement strand
CCCGTCTTTATGGCCAGTGTGCGATTTTTGGTACCCGACTTTATGGCCAGCTTACAATGTTCGGGCCCCGTCTTTATGGCCGGTGTGCAATTTTTCAGCCTCCAATTTATGGCCAGTGTTCAATTTTAGGTCCCCGTCTTTATGGCCACTATGCTATTTATGGTCCCCGACTTTATGGCCAGTGTTCAATTTTAGGTCCCCGTCGTTATGACCAGTATTCAATTATAGGTCCCCGACTTTATGGCCAGTGTTCAATTTTTGGTCCCGTCTTTATGGCCAATGTGCAATTTTTCAGCCTCCAATTTATGGCCAGTGTTCAATTTTAGGTCCCCGTCTTTATGGCCACTATGCTATTTATGGTCCCCGACTTTATGGCCAGTGTTCAATTTTAGGTCCCCGTCGTTATGGCCAGTGTTCAATTATAGGTCCCCGACTTTATGGCCAGTGTTCAATTTTTGGTCCCGTCTTTATGGCCAATGTGCAATTATTGGACCCCGAATTTATGGCCAGTGTTCAATTTTAGGTCCCCATCTTTATGACCACTATGCTATCTATAGTCCCCGACTTTATGGCCAGTGTTTAATTTTTGGTCCCCGTCTTTATGGCCACTGTTCAACATTTGGTCCCCGACTTTATGGCCAATGTGCAATTATTGATCCCCGACTTTATGGGCAGTGTTCAACATTTGGTCCCCGTCTTTATGGCCAATGTGCAATTATTGGTCCCCGACTTTAGGCCAGTGTTCAATTTTAGGTCCCCGTCTTTTTGGCCACTATGCTATTTATGGTCCCCGACTTTATGGCCAGTGTTCAATTTATGGTCCCCGTCTTTATGGCCAGTGTGCGATTTTTAGTCCCCGACTACATGGCCAGTGTACAATTTTTGGTCCCGATTTAAGGGCCTGTGTTCAATTTTTGGTCCCCGTCTTTATGGCCAGTGTTCTCTTTTAGGTCCCCGTCTTTATGGCCAATGTGCAATTATTGGACCCCGACTTTATGGCCAGTGTTCAATTTTAGGTCCCCGTCTTTATGGCCACTATGCTATCTATAGTCCCCGACTTTGTGGCCAGTGTTTAATTTTTGGTCCCCGTCTTTATGGCCAGTGTGCGATTTTGGTCCCCGACTTTATGGCCAGTGTTCAATTATAGGTCCCCGTCTTT
>NW_026313714.1:0-257 GCF_001194135.2 Octopus bimaculoides | reverse complement strand
TTTAGGTAAGTTTTTAAATCTATTCTGTTTAATCAATTTCTGTTTCTAACTCTAATGCTTTCGTCTTGACTCAGATGTTTTAAACAGATATGTTTAAATAGGATTAGAAAGAGAAAATATTTGATTTTCAATTGCCATTCAAACACCAAATATAGTCGACCACTATATTAATGTTATACTAGCCTTAATATTCTTCTTCCATATGTCTTGGTGGGAAAGTTCACCTTGGTTTTGGTAATATTTGCCATAATTTGCTA
>NW_026313713.1:0-255 GCF_001194135.2 Octopus bimaculoides | reverse complement strand
ATATATGTATGTATATATGTACACATATATATACATATATATAAATATATGTGTGTGTATGAATGTATACCTCCACTCACACACTTACATATACATGTAATTGCATGTGTACATGCAGATAACATATATGTGATACATCATCTGGAAAAGCTTTTTCTACGTCTAAGTCAGTAATAATGTAACTCCCAACTGAGATGTCTTTGCGCGCGTGCGTGCATACATAATTACTCACAAACACATACATATATATATACC
>NW_026313712.1:0-382 GCF_001194135.2 Octopus bimaculoides | reverse complement strand
AGTTTCTGGGTATTGGTCGTGCAGCCACTATTTATACCTCACTCAGAGATTTATTTTTGCTTGTTTACACTTTTTCGAGATCAGTAACTTTTCGTCACTGGAAAAGGGATATATATATTTGCATTGGGAACCATTTCACATCGACAACCGGTGGTTGTCATACGCTGATGATGGGTCAACACCCAGAAACTCGGGTCCGTGTGTATCACGTCAGGTTGGAGATGGGAATGATGGCTTCCCTTTGCAAATACTGATAGGGCACAGAAAGTGTGTCAATAGCCAGCTGGAGGAGGTATCTTCTTGGGGCTACAAGCTACAGTAGCCTCCACCCATAAGGGTTAGGCACATTTAAGTGGCAAATATACTTCACGATGTCGTGCAG
>NW_026313711.1:0-443 GCF_001194135.2 Octopus bimaculoides | reverse complement strand
GAGTAAGAGTAAAAGAGGGAGAGGGAGAGAGAGAGAGAGTGATACATACATAATCATAGATTAAACTTTCATCTCAGTATTCATTACCTCTTTTTCATAACATAGATACGTAAAAACACACACAACCACACATACATGACCTGTGACGACAACGTACACATTGCTCTCGATCTCTATTCATTTCTCCCCCTCTTCCTCTCTCGATCTCTCAAACGCATACACATGCAAGTAAACACAACCATGTTCGTCAATGTGGCATGACTACAGAGTTCTACCCATCAACTTTGGAAGGTCATAACTTTCAGAAAAATGAATATTTTTTAATGAAATTTTCTATGCATATATTATTTATTATGTAGATTCTTGAATATACAAATAATTTCGGTGAAAGTGTTTTTGGGAGGGGGTGGGGGACAATTTTCGGAAATTCCACTTAAATTCCT
>NW_026313710.1:0-279 GCF_001194135.2 Octopus bimaculoides | reverse complement strand
AAAATACCGCTAAGCATTTTGCCTGGCGTGCTAACGTTTCTGCCAGCTTGTAACCTTTAATAATGGCAGAATATTAATGAAATTATTGTATACAGTGCTCAGGTGCATTACCACTCATTTGGTAAAGGTTAAATAAGGGGACAGTAGTGTGAAATATATTTTGCTATTAATGTAAACTTGATCCATTATCAGTTTATTGTGTGGATGGCAAACTCTGTATTAATTGTGTACTCAGCTAATTTTTTCATATTTCATTTTATTTCTTCTATATCATACATA
>NW_026313709.1:0-999 GCF_001194135.2 Octopus bimaculoides | reverse complement strand
TCTCGCTAAATACAACGTGGTATCGCTCCCGCATCCACCATATTCACCAGGTTTAGCACCTCCGGACTTCTATATTTTCCCCAAGATGAAAAGGTTATTCAAAGGTTGCCGTTTTAACACCATTGACGAGATCAAGTGCGAATCGCAAATGGTCCTCGACTCGCTTACGGAAAACATTTAGGCCGGATTACAAAAGTAGCAGGAACGCTGGGACCGGTGTATTGCTGCTCAAGTTGACTACTTCGAAGGAGACAATGTTAAAACTTTTTTTATTACACATAACTTGTCCGTGAACTGTTTGATATCACCTTGTTTGATATCACCTTGAGGGTAAATTTGGGGAAATGTGTTGCTGAGAGAGGAAGTCTAAAGTTTGCAGGAAAGTCAGATAAATAGAAATTACTGAGCACATTTGATTAAAGTGGAGTTAGGAGTTAAAATTGTGGGTGGGAATAACATCATTGCAACTAATAGAAAAAATCGGAGGTATTATGTATACGAGCTGATGCTGAAATGTTCTTGTCTTTGGGAAAAAGAAAATACAGGAGGATCAGTTAATTATGATTTTATTCAACTTTTTCCCTTCTCAGATTCACAGACATTACATCGGTCCTTCAGTTTCCCTAAGCCCTGTAAAATGAACTCAGAAAGTTGAGCCTACAACCAAGCCTCTGTAGCAGCGATCACTTCCGAAGAGGCATGAAATTATCATTATTATAAAAACTACTGCTTGCTAATTTAATTAACAGGGGTATTTTCCTGCGATGTGATAATAACACATCTCGAATCTCAAGAATATTTCTTAGAGGTCTTGCAGAATACAAGTCAGTACGTTTGTGTTAGACTGCAATGTGTGTCTGAATTCCTATATCCTTTCAACTCTTTTGGGTATTGTGTTGACTGCACCAATTAAAACAGGAATGTCTTTAATATGTAATCTAATATCGATAGACTGTGTAGCGATTAGAATGAACTAGGGTTGGATTTGAACTCAGTAAT
>NW_026313708.1:334-557 GCF_001194135.2 Octopus bimaculoides | reverse complement strand
AGTCTTGACTCTGTCCGTTATTTACACTGCATTCCTTTTTGTTTGTGTGCATGTGTATGGGTTAGTGTGTGTGTGCCTATGCATGCATACATGTATGTATGTATGTTGTATGTATGTGTGCATGTGTGTGTGTATGTATATATGTGTGTGTATGCATACGTATGTATGTGTGCGGATCTGTATGTATGTATTCTGCATATTCATGTGCTTGCATGTCTGTGTT
>NW_026313708.1:206-324 GCF_001194135.2 Octopus bimaculoides | reverse complement strand
GTCTGTGTTTGTGTATTTTTTATGTATGTGTGTATGTGAGCGTGTGTTTGTATATGTATGCACCACTGTCTCCTTGTGTGTGCATGTCTGTGTGTGTGTGTTTTGCAACTATGTACCA
>NW_026313708.1:0-196 GCF_001194135.2 Octopus bimaculoides | reverse complement strand
CTCCTTGTGTGTGCATGTCTGTGTGTGTGTGTTTTGCAACTATGTACCATGTTTATATGTATGGATGTGCATCTCCATATGTGTGGACACGTGTATATATATGGTCATGTGTTTCAGTGTTCATTTGCATATGTGTGCTTGTTTGATCATATAACCTATGTACTTATCCGTCTGTATGTTGATCTGTTTATTTTCA
>NW_026313707.1:0-456 GCF_001194135.2 Octopus bimaculoides | reverse complement strand
TATATGTATATATACATATATATATATATATGTATATATATATATGTATGACTGACACATATATAGATATGTATATGAATATCTATAAACGAAGAAGTATATGTGTGCGTGTGCGTGTATGCATATCTATGTATAGTTATAAGGATGTATGCACAAACACAGACACACACAGACACACAAACACACACACACTTGTGTATGTATTTATATTATATAATGCTTAAGTCTGCAAATATTTTTATAAATTTCTCTAGTTTCTTCTTGCTCTGTATTGTTATCCGATTTTTTTCCTTTTCTTTTGTAGAACACTAGTGAAAGACGTTTCCATCGAGAAGAGCAGCAAAAAATAGGCTGCGTTTTAGAATTCATGTTTATATATGAAAAGATATATGTGTCTATATGTATGTGATTTTTTTTCTGAACTATAATGCTGTATTAATTCAATGATTATTATAG
>NW_026313706.1:0-343 GCF_001194135.2 Octopus bimaculoides | reverse complement strand
CTACGAATTTATTAATGATATAAAAACACATATATATATATATATATATACATACACAATATAAATGATATTCTCCGTTTCTCCACAACTAATTTTCAAATTTGCTGAATCTGTTGCTCTACTCATAGCGACATATAGCTGGTTGTGCATGAACATGGAAGAGAGCAGAAGTTATCAGAGCAAAAATCCTAAGTGTTGACTGTAGACATGCTCCTTCGCAAATGATCAGCTATTATTTTGTAAACAATGTTATGAAACTGTTCATGTTTTTGAAAAGAGAGATCTAACTCTCTCATCTCTGCGGGAGAAGATAGGCCTCTCTATTCCTCTTACAAAACTTACG
>NW_026313705.1:0-277 GCF_001194135.2 Octopus bimaculoides | reverse complement strand
TCTATTGGTCACATTAACCGAAACGCTAAGTTACGGGGACATAAACACACGAACATCGGTTTTCAAGCGATGGTTGGAGGACAAACATACACGCATATGTATATATATATATATATACGACGGGCTACTTTCATTTTCGATCTACTAAATACACTCACAAGGCTTTGGTCCGCCTGCGACTATAGTAGAAGACACTTGCCCAAGTTGACGCGCAGTGGAACTGAATGTGGAACCATGTGGTTGGTAAGCAAGCTACTTACAACACAGCCACTCCTGC
>NW_026313704.1:0-566 GCF_001194135.2 Octopus bimaculoides | reverse complement strand
ACATACATACATACATACATACATACATACATACACACACATTTAACTGTGGGTTTTAATTCCTCTTTCTAGCAGGTAGGCACCTTGTGTTAAATATAAATTTTAATTCTATAGCTATCTAATGCTATTTAAAGCCTGCAACCATCTATATTGTTGTTATTATCAACTATTTATATTTGCCGCAGATAATTATAACAATAATAATAACTATATAAATATTCACTTCTGAATATTTACTCCTTATTAGTATATATACATTGAAGCTGTTCTGATTTTGGCGTAAAAGAGTTCAGAAGGCCGACAGTTTTGAACGTGACGAATTAAGATTTTTTTTATTTGGTAAAACTTACAGATAAAGGTTAAAGCCTTCCGCCAGAACTAGAAGTCATGATTCAAGTGTATCCAAATATCAAGATATATAAGCATTGAGCTGTCTTGGTATGTTAAAATTCTTTAACCCGTTCGCCCAACTACCGTTGTTTTTCGGTTGAATTTTTTCAGTGTTATTGGTGGTTTAACTGAGGGTTTTTAACTCCTCTTTCTTGCAAGTAGACGCCTAACTACTA
>NW_026313703.1:0-427 GCF_001194135.2 Octopus bimaculoides | reverse complement strand
AATTTATGCGCCCTTTTAATGTTTAGACAGGCTCATGGGCTAGGTTTCCCGGTTTCTATGGCGTATGCGTTCCCTCCAGCTAGATGGGACGGGACGCCAGTCTATCGTAGCGTTACTTAAGAAACAGGAAGAAAGTTGGGGCAAAAGAGTACAACAAGGGTCGCCACCCCACCTGCCAGAGCCTCGTAGAGCTTTAGATGTTTTCGCTCAATAAACACACACAACGCCCGGTCTGTGAATCGAAACCGCGATCCTCCAACCGCGAGACCGCTGCCCTAACCACTGGGCCATTGCACCTCCACGTATATGTATATGAATAAATATATATGCATTTATATATATGTATATATACATTTATATATATATGTATATACATGTAAATGTAAATGTATGCACACATCTATGCATATATGTACACACACACACA
>NW_026313702.1:0-205 GCF_001194135.2 Octopus bimaculoides | reverse complement strand
TACATATACATATATGCATTGCTGTTTTTTTATGTGCTACAGGTAGAAGTTTAGCATTCAGGTTAGCAGCATTATAATAAAACAAAATAGAAAACAAGAAGTTTCTTATATAATCGTATTATACATCGTTGTATGAATAGATTATATGTTCATTTTGTTACAGACTTTTTTCCTATACTGAACAATATCAGCATCGATCTTTTTT
>NW_026313701.1:20686-21156 GCF_001194135.2 Octopus bimaculoides | reverse complement strand
ATGTATATGTATATATGTATGCGTATATGTGTGTGTATTGTTTTGTATGTGTATAGGTTGTTTTTTTTTGTATATGTATATATAATTTTATAATATATTTTAAAATGAGGTTTTTTAACATATTTTTATATTTATATATATATATATATATGTGTGTGTGTATGTATGTGTGTATGTGTTTATGACTTGTGACCTTTGCTTCTTTGTGTATGCATACATATACATGTGTGAGTGCACGTGTGTGCGTGCATGAACGTGTGTGCACGTATGAACGTGTGTGCGTGTGTGTACAGGCGCACACGCAGATGCCTGTTTGTAGTTAATAGCGTTCTTTTTGCTAAAACTTTAAAAATTTGTTCGGTTTTTGTAATTGTGAAATTTTTTCGCCATGAACGGTTTGTGTTTTTAAACGGAATGTATTTTTTGTGATCATCATCATCGTCATCATCATCATCGTTTAACGTCCGCTT
>NW_026313701.1:15618-17331 GCF_001194135.2 Octopus bimaculoides | reverse complement strand
TATATATATATATATATATATATATATATATATATATATATATCACCAGGGAGCTCCTCTATGCTGATGACCTTGCCCTAATTGCTGAGTCACTATCAGAACTAGAGGAAATGTTTCAGGTGTGGAAGCAAGGGCTAGAATCGAAGGGCCCTAGAGTCAACCTAGCTAAAACCAATGTCCTAATAAGTAGGAAGGTAGACAAAACACAAACCCCTTCCGAAAGATGGCCCTGCTCGATCTGTAGAAAATGCGTAGGTAGAAACTCCATAGGATGTACCCAGTGTAGGCTATGGACACATAAGTGCTGCAGCAATGTCAAACGAAGGGTAACTAGCAAGATTGTTTTTGTATGTGGCAGATGCTCAGGAGCAAGAAACATTGAAAATGTGCAGAAATCAACCTTTGCCACACTCCAGGGAGAAAAACTAGAAGTAGTCGATAGCTTCCGCTACCTAGGTGACCAAGTGTGTAGTGGGGAAGGGTGCACTGAAAGTATAGCTGCTAGAATAAGAATAGGCCGCTCAGAGTAAAAGGTAGCCTTTATGACCCATGTGTACAAACAGCCATGCTACATGGCAGTGGAACATGGGCCATAACTGCTGAGGACATGTGTAACCTTGCAAGGGATGAAGCCAGTATGCTCTGACGAATGTGTAATGTCAGTGTGCATACTCGACAGAGTGTAAGTACCTTGAGAGAAAAGTTGAACCTAAGAAGCATCAGTTGTGGTGTGCAAGAGAGACGATTGCGCTGGTATGGACATGTGGCCAGAATGAATGAGGATAGCTGTGTGAAAAAGTGCTACACCCTAGCAGTTGAGGAAACCTGTGGAAGAGGTAGACCCAGGAAAACTTGGGATGAGGTGGTGAAGCACAATCTTTGAACATTAGGCCTCACCAAGGCAATGACTAGTGACCTAGACCTTTGGAAATATGCAGTACGTGAGAAGACCCGGCAGGCCAAGTGAGAGCATAATCTGTGGCCTCTGCCAGAAGTGTAGCCAGTTCACTTATTCGTATCTTTACTTCATTGGACACTAAACTCTGCTTGTGAGGACCTGTTGAGGCAAGTAAATTCGAAAACTGAAGTCGAAATCGTACCGTATCCGATGACTGGCACCCATGCCAACCTCTCCTTCATTGGACACTAAACTCTCCTTGCGAAGACCTGTTGGGGCAAGTGAAATCGAAATCATAATTGAACCATATTCGATGACTGGCACCTGCGCCAGTGGAGCACTAACAGCACTGACCGAGCGTGTTCATTGCCAGAGCAGCTGTCTGGCTTCCGTGCTAGTGGCCTGTAAATAGCACCATTTGATCGTAATCGTTACCAGCGTCGCCTTGTACTACTTGTGCTGGTAGCACATTAGAAAATAATTTGAGCGAGATCATTGCTAGTGCTGCTGGACTGCCTCCGGTGCAGGTGGCATGTAAAAAACACTATTTTGAGCGTGGCCGTTGCCAGTACCCCCTGACTGGCTTTCATGCCAGTGGCACGTAAAAGCACCCACTACACACTCGGAGAGGTTGGTGTTAGGAAGGGCATCCAGCTGTAGGAACTCTGCCAGATCAGATTGCAGCCTGGTGCAGCCTTCTGGCTTGCCAGTCCTCAGTCAAATTGTCCAACCCATGCTAGCATGGAAAGCAGACGTTAAACGATGATGATGAAACACATATCTATATATGTATATACATATATATATATATATAT
>NW_026313701.1:11317-15027 GCF_001194135.2 Octopus bimaculoides | reverse complement strand
CATTTCCAAAGGTCTTGGTCAATAGTCACCGCCTCGGAGAGGCCCAACGTTCGAAGGTCTTGCCTCACCACCTCAGCCCAGGTCTTCCTGGGCTTACCTCTTCCACGGGTTCCCTCAACTTTTAGGGTGTGGCACTTTTTGACGCAGCTATCCTCATCCATTCTCACCACATGTCCATACCAGCGCAATCGCCTCTCTTGCACACCACAACTGATGCTTCTTATGTTCAGCTTTTCTCTCAAGATACTTACACTCTGACGGGTATGCACACTGACATTACACATCCAGCGGAGCATACTGGCTTCATTCCTTGCAAGCTTACGCATGTCCTCAGCAGTCACAGCCCATGTTTCCCTGCCATGTAGCATATACATATCTATATATACATATCTATATACATATTT
Organism: Octopus bimaculoides; assembly: GCF_001194135.2. Taxonomy (NCBI): domain Eukaryota; kingdom Metazoa; phylum Mollusca; class Cephalopoda; order Octopoda; family Octopodidae; genus Octopus; species Octopus bimaculoides. The sequence goes on along the minus strand of NW_026313701.1, from coordinate 14,623 downwards.
AGACATACATACAAGGACTGGAAGAATGGAGGTCAGGCTTGGAAGGCCTGGAAGAACGGAGGTAGCAGGGAATTGTATCAGACTGCCAGATGGGAAGCTAGGAGACAGGTTTACTTAGCCAGAGGGGAAGCAGATAAGAAAAAGTTTGCCAATGTTCTGCACCGTGAGGACCGAAGACTTGAAGTATTTCGTGTTGCAAGACAGTGTGTGAGAGAGAATTGTGATGTCGTGGGAGAGAAATGTGTTCGCATGGATGATGGTACACTTGCACTAAATGAAACTGCAAAGAGAGAGGTTTGGAGATGCCACTATGAAAGGTTGCTCAATAAAGAGAATGAACGGGAGAAAGAGAGTCTGCTGAATGTCGTCCCTACAGAGGGACCAGCTATCCGAATTGACAGTACCATGGTAGATAAAGCAATTAAGAGTATGAAGACAGGAAAAGTTCCTGGCCCATCAGGAATCACTGCAGAGATACTCAAAATATCAGGTAGTGTCGGCTATAGCCTCGTCACCCGTATTGTTAACCAGGTGATACACGAAGGAGTCATACTCAATGACTGGTGTAGCAGCACCATAGTCAACTGTTACAAAGGTAAAGGTGATGCTTTAGACACAAATAATTACAGAGGTATCAAGTTGTTAGATCATGAAAGTCACGGAGAGGGTAATAGCCCAACTAATTAGGGAGAGAGTCAGCTTAAATGAGATGCAGTTTGGGTTTGTGCCAGGGAAAAGCATCACTGATGCTATATTTCTGGTAAGAAAGCTGCAGGAGAAATACCTAGCCAGGGATAAACCTCTGTACCTGGCTTTCGTTGACATGGAGAAAGCCTTTGACAGGGTCCCCCGATCCCTTATCTGGTGGTCAATGAAGAAACTAGGAATAGAAGAATGGTTAGTGAGAGCTGTGCAAGCCATGTACAGAGACGCTGTCAGTAAGGAGAAGGTTGGCAATGAATATAGTGAAGAATTCCGCGTATAGGTAGGAGTCCACCAAGGTTCTGTCCTCAGCCCCCTCTTATTCATCAATATCCTCCAGGCGATAACAGAGGAATTCAAGACGGGATGCCCCTGGGAGCTCCTCTATGCCGACGACCTTGCACTAATTGCTAAGTCACTATCAGAACTAGAGAAGTTTCAGGTGTGGAAGTAAGGACTAGAATCGAAGGGCCTTAGAGTCAACCTAGCTAAAACCAAAGTCCTTATAAGTAGAAAGGTAGAGAAAACACAAACCACTTCAGGTAGATGGCCCTGCTCGATTTGTAGAAAAGGCGTAGGTAGAAACTCTATAAGATGTACCCAGTGCAAGCTATGGACACATAAGAGGTGCAGCAATATCAAAAGCAGGTTAACTAGGAAGTTAGTTTTTGTATGTGGCAGATGTTGAGCTGCAAAAAACACTGTAAATATACAGAAAACAACTTCTGTCTCATTCCAGGGAGAAAAACTAGACGTAGTTGATAGCTTCCACTACCTGGGTGACGAAGTTAGCAGTGGGGTGGGTGCGCTGAAAGTGTAGCTGCTAGAATAAGAATAGCCTGGGCAAAGTTCAGAGAGCTCTTACCCCTGCTGGCGACAAAGGGCCTCTCACTCAAAGTAAAAGGCAGACGGTATGACGCATGTGTACAGACAGCCATGCTACATGGACATGCTTAAGCTCGCAAGAAATGAAGCCAGTATGCTCCGATGGATGAGTAATGTCAGTGTGCATACCCGACAGAGCGTAAGTATCTTGAGAGAAAAGTTGAACATAAGAAGCATCAGTTGTGGTGTGCAAGAGAGATGATTGTGCTGGTATGGACATGTGGTGAAAATGGATGAGGATAGTTGCATGAAAAAGTGCCACATCATAGCGGTTGAGGGAACCCATGGAAGAGGCAGGCCTAGGAAGACCTGGGATGAGGTGGTGAAGCACAACGTCCGAACATTAGGCCTCACCGAGGCAATGACTTGTGACCGTGACCTTTGGAAATATGCTGTGCGTGAGAAGACCCGGCAAGCCAAGTGAGACCAAAATCCAAGGCCTCTGCCTGGGATGTAGCCAGCCCACTTACGCGTAACATTCCTTTATTGGACACTAAACTCTGCTTGCGAAGACACAGTGAGGCAAGCGAAAGCGAAATCATGATGGCACCTGTACCAGTGGAGCACTAAGAGCACCATCCGAGCGTGATCGTTGCCAGAGCAGCTGCCTGGCTTCCGTGCTGGTGGCACATAAATAGCACCAGTGTGATCGTTAGCAACGTCGCCTTCCTGGCACTTGTGCCGGTGGCACGTGAAAAGTCATTCGAACGAGATCGTTGCCAGTGCAGATGGACTGGCTCCTGTTCAGGTGACATGTAAAATACACAATTTCGAGCATGGCCGTGGATCGTTACCAACGTTGCCTTCCTGGCACTTGTGCCAGCGGCACGTGAAAAGACATTTGAGCGAGATCATTGCCAGTGCCGATGGACTGGCTCCTGTGCAGGTGACACGTAATACATCATTTTGAGCATGGCCTTTGCCAGTAAGACATCCGAGCGAGATCGTTGCCAGTGCCCCTATACTAGCCCTTTGCAGGTGGCACGTAAAATACACCATTTCTAACCTGGCCGTTGCCAGTACCCGCCTGACTGGCCCTCGTGCCGGTGGCACATAAAAGCACCCACTACACTCCCGGAGTGGTTGGCATTAGGAAGGGCATCCAGCTGTAGAAACTCTGCCAAATCAGATTGGAGCCTGGTGTCGCCTCCTAGTCCTCCAGTCCTCAGTCAAATCGTCCAACCCATGCTAGCATGGAACGCGGACGTTAAACGACGATGATGATGATGATGATACATATAAATATACATACATATCTATATATCTATATACATATGTATATACATATCTATATCTATGAGCGGTGTATGAAAAGTCTTGAGCCTCAAAAAAAAAAAAACACGGTACAAGACTTCTGATGATTCATTTTTCAGCATAGTACCCCTCGATGGCTGAACACTTTCTCCAGTGGTGCTGAAGTGCTATTATCCCGGCATAGAGGAACTCTTTTGTTTCAGACTCCAAGAATCTTCCTACAGTGTCTATGACATCATTGTCACTGACAAAATGGCGACCAGCCAGGGCTTATTTCATTTTTGGAAATAGATGAAAGTTAGAGGGGGCTAAGTCTGGTGAATAAAGCAGATGGGGAACAAGTTGGTATCCACAATCACGAATTGTTGCCATAGCAACCACTGAGGTGTGGGCTGGAGCATTGTCGTGATGAAAAAGGACTCCTCTGGTGAGCATTCCTGGCCTTTTCTCTTTGATTGCTTCTTG
>NW_026313701.1:10470-11307 GCF_001194135.2 Octopus bimaculoides | reverse complement strand
AGGACTCCTCTGGTGAGCATTCCTGGCCTTTTCTCTTTGATTGCTTCTTGGAGGCATTTCAGTAGCTGAGAATAATACAGCCCTGTCACAGTGTGACCCTTTTCAAGGTAATCAATCAGGAAGACATGTTGAGAATCCCCAAAAACGGACCCCATGACCTTGCCAGCTGAAGGAATGACCTTGGCCTTCTTTGGGGTAGGAGAAGATGTGTGCTTCCACTGCTTTGATTGTTCTTTGGTTTCAGGCTAGTAGTGTTGAACCCAACTTTCATCCATAGTAATGAAATGAGCAAGAAAATTCTCTTCATCGGCTTCAAACAGTTCCAGATTGCTCGTGGACAAAGTGCACCTGGTGTGTTTCTGTTCAGGAGTCAAAAGGGGAGGGACCCTCCTTGCAGAAACCTTTCAGAACCCAAGTTCTATTGTCACAATGTTGTCTGCTCTTTGAGTTGAGATGCCAAGTCTCTTGGCTATCTGACGACATGATATTTGACGATCTTGCATTATCATACCAAGAGCAAGGTCAATGTTGTCCTCGGTGTTTGAAGTTGGAGGTCTCCTTGGTGTGGGATCATCTTCCACACTCTCCCTGCCATGCTGGAATTCATTTACCCAGCGTTTGACTGTTGCATATGAAAGAGCATTGTCTGTTAAGGTTCTCACCATATCTTCATGGATTTCTGATGGAGTCATGCCTTTCAAACGAAGGTACTTTATGACAGTACGATACTCAGTTTTCTCCATTTTCCTTGTAACCTCGACACTTGTTTATTCAAAAATCTGCAACAAAAAAAAAAAAATTAAAATATCAGAATCAGGAAAATGAGCAAGAACACTC
>NW_026313701.1:1525-3793 GCF_001194135.2 Octopus bimaculoides | reverse complement strand
ATAAATATCTAACAATATATATGTATTAAAATAGGCAACAAGGATATCCAGAGGTAATGCAGTACGATCGTTTCATGCAACTCCATTTAATTGAACAATACAACCATTACATCTATTTAAATGCAGAGCAATTCTCAGCTGCACAAAGACATAGAATTTAATTAAATTAGAACAGATGGATACATTAGTATAATTTTACTTAAAATCTCCAAGAAGTTAAGGAGATAGACAAAGAACATGTTGCCTTCACTTCAGCTCAGAAGTTACTAAGCTATCAGGAAGAAAGACTTGTTACAGATTTTGCTTGTCAGTTTTATGGAGTTAGTTTTAATTTATAGACTAGTTTATCGAATCCTTGTATATTTAAGGCCGAGAGAACAAGGGGTAGTGTCTGTTAGGGGTAGAGAGTCAACAGAAATCATAGTGGGTATAGTCATAAAAAATCAAGATTTATTAGAAGCAATATCATGAGATTTGGTAAAGGAAAAACTTAAATCAAAATGTTAGCTGACAATTAAGGGAGCTAGCCACTAGCAGACCAATATGGGTACCATCATAGCTAGATTAATTAGCTGACAATTAAGGGGGCGGCCACTAACAAACCATTGATAATGAAACAGGGGAAATCTTATCATGTAGTACTATAGTTAAATATTTTAAACAATGTTGCTATATTGTATACAGTTAAAATTTAGGGCTAATCAAAGGATTATTAAGAAGAATATTATAACAAAAGTATAAAAAATTTTTGAATACTTTTGAGTACATACCAAACTTTTACCACAATAAAGGGAGGAAAAGAAATTCTCCAGAAATACTTTAATATTTATACATAGTATATACTTAAATACTAATTCATCAGATGGTATCTGTGAATATTTATTGATTGGTATATACTGTTATTTAATAAAGGAGTACTGAGGTAAAAGAACATGCTAACTATATATTAATTAAATTATAAACTAAGCAGTTTATTATAAGTAGTGAATATACCAGTATTGTTTTATATAAGCTAAGTATGAATTTATAGATGTATAAAAATTAGATTTATTTTATAAATAGATAACGGCTAATTATAAAATAATAAAATAATCAGATAGGGCAGAACACCATAGAAAAGAATAAAATAGCTTAATCACTAAAAACATGATAAAGTATATGTAGCTTGTTAACAACAATAGAGAAGATTTATAGAAAATATATAATAATTCAAAATATTAGAGTAAAAATTATGTATTTACTTATTTAGCTAGTATCAATAAAAGACCTGGTATTAGCTAAAAGAATATTTAAGTTATAGGACATTCTAATTTTACACTAATATTTTTTTTTTAAACTAAGGGTTATATTATAGGTTTAAGAAATTAATATTATTAAGTTTATGTCAAGTAACTCTAAAATTGAAAATTCTATATACCAGTGTAGAATTAGTAATGAAGTATTTTTTTTATATAGGCAGCTCATCTTCTAAAAGAATTTCTAATCATTACTCTACATTTAGGGATAAGAATAAATGTAACAGTACAGGGCTTAGTCAATTAATTTGGTATCTTAAAGACCACAATAAACAATTTAATTTAGATTGGTTGATTTTCTCAATTTTGATAGCTTATGATAAAGGCAAGGAATTCTGTCTTCTCTGTAATTCTGAACTATCTTTTATTCTTTTTTCTAAAAATCCCCTTGTAAACATGGTTATAGAGCATGCATACTGATGTAAACATTGGCAGAAACACATCTTTAGTTCATATAAGTGATATCTATCATTATATATAATTTAAACATTAATTTTCTTTTTACATTTCACATTCACTAAATATATCTTTTTCCAAGACTATAGGGTTTTATTTAATTTACATATCGTTATATATTTCTCTTTTATTTGTTTTTTTCTTTCCTTTACCCCTCCTCTTTCTATAGGCTACTTTTGACATTATATCCTATAACTTTTTTTAAAAAGAAACTTAATAGCGTTCAGTTAAGCATTATACATATCCATCATATTCTGTTAAAATGTCTTATTGATGAGTTTCATTTCTTCATTTCCCTGAAGAGAAGATTACACTGTTTTACACCATTTTATTCCTTTGGAATGATACCAGTGATATATTTGAAACATGTGTCAGAAGTAGAATTTGAATAACACCTGCATTTAGCTCCATTTATTTATTTATATATATTATACAAAATATTTCACGTAAATCTGGAGTTTATATATATATATATATGTGTGTGTGTGTGTGTGTGTGTATGTATATGAATATATAT
>NW_026313701.1:0-756 GCF_001194135.2 Octopus bimaculoides | reverse complement strand
ATATATACTACATATGTGGAAAATCGTCGTGTTTGCTTGTGGCATTGTTAGCTAACTACTCCTACATCGTTTTATTGATTTTGATGAAACTTGACACGTGAATAGAACTCATGTCTGAAAACCTTGTGACATACTTAGATTGTTGAAAAAGATCGATAATACGACCCCTGAAGGGACCTTTTATATCTACCTCATATAACTGATTTTTTTTAAACACCCAAGGGAAATAACCAATATCATATGTACAACATTTTCTTTCAAACACTCAAGGGAAATAACCCATTTCATTGTTCAGGTTCGATTACTTTGAGTATTGATTTTTTGTGTCCTATTTCTAATTGTTGCAGGCAATATCACTTTTATCCTTTGTTTGACATGTGAGTGGAACTCATGTCTGGAAACCTTGTGACATAGATTGTTGAAAAATATCGATAATAGGGCCCTTCCAATGGTTCCTTATATCTACTATATATTACTAATATTCTATTTAAACAACCCAAGGGAAAAAACCCATACCACCTGCAGATTTTAGCGAAGCGATCAATATTTGATTCTCATGATCAGCCAACCTAATTCTGCATTCCACTACTCCCAGTTTTGAATTTTTTTTTCCACAATGTATTTGTAGTGGCTTCATGCAGGTATAGTGTCAATTCGATCCTTCATTGCCAAATTTCACTTAACACTTCCACAACGCTTTTCTCAGGGTAAAACAATAGTTTTTCTGTGAATGACAGCAGTTATACATTTCCCAGA
>NW_026313700.1:0-339 GCF_001194135.2 Octopus bimaculoides | reverse complement strand
GTATATAATTTATAATTTATAATTTATAATGGTAGAAGATGGAATGAACAGGCTTTAATCCATATCAAATTAGTATTTCCGTACATTAATACCATGTATATGTTGCTGTGTGTTTCGCATATTAAACATTCTTTCATTTATTTTATTCTTTAACTTGTTTCACTCATTTGATTGTTGCCATGCTGGATCAACCCAGGACTCATTCTTTGTAAGACTCTAGTACTTACTCTTTTGATGTAGTTTGCCGAACCGCAATGTTACAGGGACATAAACGCACCAACATCGGCTGTCAAGCGATGTTGGTGTGGAGAAATACAGACTCACAAATAAAAATATTAT
>NW_026313699.1:0-232 GCF_001194135.2 Octopus bimaculoides | reverse complement strand
AGAAACACAGATATCTCAATGGAATTTTGACATCAGCTATCATGCAGTTGAGTATGTTGTGTACGTGTCTGCATGTACCTTTTCATGGTCTGATTACGTGTATGAATCTCTATCATTTGACTTATCAATGAGTATATAAAGATGTATATGACACTAAACACATTTATACGTATGCGTAGTACAAGCTAAACAAGTGGAACGTTTACTCATGTATATATATATATATATATAT
>NW_026313698.1:0-376 GCF_001194135.2 Octopus bimaculoides | reverse complement strand
GACTGAACCCGAGACCATGTGGTTGGTAAGCAAGCTACTTACCACACAGTATATATATATATATATACAGACATATACATATATATATATATGTGTATATATATATGTATATATATATAAACATTCACATGTGTGTGTTTGTAATTGTGCGTGCACGCGCGCGCGCGCCGTGTTATTTATAGCTGAATATTTTTCGATATGTATATCAATATGAGATTGTAAGCATGGCGTTTAACGTATGTGTATATCATGGGCACAGCGCTGTCACTAAGAACGAAAAGCAGTGTCCTCGGCTCACCATTCATTCCTAATCTGTTTCTCATCGCATTTATTACCCCCACTTTTACCTCCCTTCATATTTTCCCCCCACTCCAAT
>NW_026313697.1:0-612 GCF_001194135.2 Octopus bimaculoides | reverse complement strand
ACATGGGTGTTCGTTTTGGTATGTTGAATCTTTTGTTTATTTTTATATATTATGACCATACTATACTGATGATTGAAAGTTACATATTGTTGTAATAATCGTGAAATCGTTCGATATATAGTTCAGTCTATTTTAAGAGGCCAGTTTTTGAGGGTTGCATTGCCTCGCATTCGGTAAAATGTGTTTATTATGGTAGTTTAGCGTGAGGCATTCTTCTATAGTAAAGCCCTTATATAAATATAAATATATCATCATCATCATCATCATCATCATCATCATCATCATCATCATCATCGTTTAACGTCCGCTTTCCATGCTGGCATGGGTTGGACGATTTGACTGAGGACTGGTGAAACCGGATGGCAACACCAACCTCCAATCTGATTTGGCAGAGTTTCTACAGCTGGATGTCCTTCCTAACGCCAACCACTCAGAGAGTGTAGTGGATGCCACCCGCACAGGAGCCAGTCCAGGGGCACTGGCAACGATCCCGCTCGAAAATCCCACGAAGGCCAGCCAGGCGGTACTGGCAACGGCCACTCTCAAAATGGTGCACCCCATATGCCACCCGCACAAGAGCCAGCCCAGGGGCACCGGCAACGATCTCGCTCG
>NW_026313696.1:0-447 GCF_001194135.2 Octopus bimaculoides | reverse complement strand
CCATCCTCTCCTTTGCCAAATTCTTACCAAATATGGTGCCTGACTGGTACGATTAGAAAAACAAATATCTACAGATCCATTTTCATTGGTCATCTTTACGACGTTCAAACCCATACATCTTTGTGTAAACTTTGGCATACGCTATTGTTCCCACTGACCATATCCTATAAATACCGGGCTTTCTCGCGTTGTCTACCAGAATTGCCTTGCTTGTTCACATATTCAGAGAATTCAGTGAGTTCATTTTTACACCGGAGCTGCCTGAGATTTTGAGTCGCTGTTCAATACGTCGACTAGCGTCGCCTTTGAAGGGACGAGTGGATTACTGATATTTATATATATACACTATACATCTAAAAGCTCATAAGACAAATTCTTAATAAGGCAATCAGTATGATTCAATCAACCGGTAGATTCCTGCTCTGCGCTTTTCTTGCTACAATAATT
>NW_026313695.1:0-212 GCF_001194135.2 Octopus bimaculoides | reverse complement strand
CCTTGGTGGCTGACGATATGTGCATCTCTGTTCATGAGCAGAAGTAGTGGAGGAGCATGGCATCATAGCCATGTGCTGAGAGGAATTCTTTGGGGGTTTGAATATTTCACTTTTGGAAACGTGGATGTTTTGCTCAACAGCCTTAAACAAACCTTATTCAGGGACATTTTGAGCGGAATGGGCTACTCGACCTGAAGAAAATTCTAACTGGG
>NW_026313694.1:0-515 GCF_001194135.2 Octopus bimaculoides | reverse complement strand
GTTATTCCATAGTGTTGGCATAGCTTCCAGTGTATATAGGTCCCACCTCTATCGTGTCTGTGAATATATTCCTTCTTAGCAAGGACTGGGCAGCCAGAGAAAATATGATTTATTGTTTCTTGTCCATCGCCACATATTCTACAGTTACTTGTTATGTTTCTTTTCATTATATGTTATTGATCATTTCTAGTGGGGAGGCTTTGGTCTTGTGCTGCAATTAAAAATCCTTCAGTCTCTGCTTTGAATCCTGAGCTTCTAAACCATTGCTGGGATTTTTCTCTGCCTATTTCTTTTGCATTTAGTTTAGCCCAGTATTTACCATGTAGGGGCTTTTCTTGCCATCGATTTATCATTGTCTGTTGCTGTTCTAGTTTTAGTTTGGATTTCATCTGTCTTATAGTTTTTGTTGTTTCTTCTTCTTCTTCGTACTTGTTTGGTAATATGATTTCTTGTTTGTATTTGTCTGCTTCCTTAAATACAGAAAACAGTTTTTTTGTTTTGCTCGTGTTTTGTGG
>NW_026313692.1:0-488 GCF_001194135.2 Octopus bimaculoides | reverse complement strand
GCTTTTGATTGTTGCCTGAGGATAAGTTAAGGGAACACATGCTAAGCTGACTGACATCCATTTACACTCAATACATTCAAGTATAGTATGTGTATGGTTAACGTATTATACACAGATTTGCTATTTTGTTAACAATCTGTGTTTGTATAAACATATACATGCTCCATCTATCTTCACTACCAGATAAACTACCAACTCATGTCTCTCTAACATGAATTATACATTCATTCATTTAACTTCTCTCTCTCTCTCTATATATATATATATATATATGAACTAGAATTTTTCAATAAACACACGCACTTTTAGCAAATTTATGGTGGCTGCAAGTCTAAATATCACTTCAGATTTTTAACACATGGTAGCTATTTAAAATATATATATGCTAATAAGTGTATCATTTTATGCCTTTTTTTCCATGCTGGCATGGCTTGGGCAAGATGATGCCACTACATACACACACACACACACACTCATATATAAATGTA
>NW_026313691.1:0-278 GCF_001194135.2 Octopus bimaculoides | reverse complement strand
TATATGTATATATATGTATATGTATATATATGTATGTATATATATGTATACATATATGTATATATGTATATGTGTATATATATATATATACACATACAATTCTTTCACTTGCTTCTGTTATTTGGTTGCTGTTATGCTGCAGCACCGCCTTGAAGGCCTAGTACTTATTATATCAGTCTCAACTGCTGAACGGCTAAGTTACGGTGGCGTATACACACAACACCGGTTTTCAAACGGCATAGAGACTAAGACACACACATGTACATACATACATACAC
>NW_026313690.1:10133-13034 GCF_001194135.2 Octopus bimaculoides | reverse complement strand
GTGTGTGTGTGTGTGTGTGTGTGTGTGTGTGTGTGTATCTGCATGTGTGTATGTGTGAAGTCACTTTTGAGTGATACTGGTAAAGTATAATCTTTCAGCACCTGTTAAATGATTGGATCGTCAGCGACTGAACCGGCACTGCCACTAGACCGACACATTGAAGAAAGTTACAAGGAATCCGGCAAGACTAGGTTGAAGGAAAACTTGTGAAAAGGTAGATGAATCCAACATAGGCTCAACAGTTTTCTAGCAAGAAGGTGCGGAGATTTAGAAAACTAAAGATAACAATCGAGAGTTCTGTGCTGTATGACTATTGAATGACCAGTAATTGGTGAAGACATCTTGTCTTTGAGAAGGTCGCCCCTAATAAAATTTAAAAAAACCAAAGAAGTAAAGCTAAGTAATCTCTGATCTGCAACCGTTTTTGTAAAACTCAATGATATTAGCGTCGCTTATTTCTTGGTGATTTTACACATGCTCATGTAAGATTGTGTAGAGCTGTATGCCATGTCTCGTATCATTATGAATATGTTACATCGTATCCATTCATAAGTGTTGCTTGTTGACGGATATTTTAGATGAGCTATTTCTAACATTGGTTGTGCAACTCTAGCTAATCTTGATTGTGTTACAATCGAGTGAATAATTTTCCGCATATGTGGTTTAAGTGTTTGTCAAAGATGAGTTGGTGCGTGGGATAAATATTTTCGCTTTATTAGTTTTTATATTTAAAGTTAAGTGTCAATTAAACTACACGGTTTTATAAAGTTTTTCTTATTTGCAGTAAGAGCGAAGCGAATCCTGAATTCGCTGTTCGTTACAGCCCCATTTTCATAGTTAATATAAGATACTTCTTTGACAATGTGCCTTTGCTTATGATATGAATTACATTTTTGGAAACGATAGAGATTGAATGAAAATTATATTTATGTGCATGAGCTTTTAATTTTAGTTGAATGATTTGTGTATACTTAGCGGCTAACTTTAATGTTAAGTCTCTGGAATTAACAATGCTTGTATTCATTGCTTTTGTGATTCTAAAAAGTAAAACTTTTGAAGGTGTTGGTTAAATTTTTCTGGACTTATCTCATGTTTGGCTGCTTGTCTGGTGTAAAAAAGAGCTAAACCATCATCACTGTATAAGCAAACAGCTAAACCATCATCACTATATAAGCAAACAGCTAAACCATCATCACTATATAAGCAAACAGCTAAACCATCGTTACTATATAAGCCAACAGCTAAACCATCACTATATAAACCTACCACTTTGAAAACACTTTGAAAACATTTGAAAACATAAAGTGTATTGTCCAGCTATTTCGTTTAATTTAGCTGTAACAAAGGAGTCCGTATCAACATCATAGTCGCGCGAAGTATCATTTTTTTTTTATTCAGGCAAGACTTTTTATTTTTTTATCTAATGGTGATGTTTTTCTGTCCAGTACGATTGTTTTCCTTTCACTATAGGCATGGGTGTATGGTTAAGAATCTCGCTTTGTAACAACATAATTTCGGGTTCAGTTCCACTCCGTGGTTACCAATGCTTTATAAGTAGATTTGGTCTGCAGAAACCGCGTGGAAGCCCGTCATACATACATACATACATACGTACATACGTACATACAAACATACATACATACATACATAGGGAATATTACAGGGAGATAGTCTTTCTGTACCTCTTTCCATTTTGGCACTGAATCTATTATCGTTCCTACTGCAGGAAACAAATGGTTACATGCTAGGATCTTCAACTGCCAGAAATATCAATGTAACTCATAATTTCTTTGTAGACGACCTGAAGATTTATGCTAAAAGCGTTAACAATGCCAAAAACACAACTGGAATTAATAACAACATTTCCAGCTGATATAGGCATGGAATTTAGCCAAAAGAAATGTTCATATTTGGTTATAGAACGAGGAAAGTCAGTTCCCCGAACCCAAAACCCAAAATCTGTGCATCAACGGCCTCTCTATCTCCCCCATTTCACACACAGAATATTACAAGTACCTAGGCACAGATGAAAATGTGTCATATGAAGGCACAGTGAATAAAGATAGAATGACCCGAGAATATTACACCAGACTTAGGAAAATATGGCAGTCAGAACTCTCCTCTTACAGCAAAACAATATCCCACAATACATTTGTAGTGCCAGTACTGATCCCAACATTTGGGATATTTGATTGATCTGTAGAGGAAATCCACTCCATAGATATCAAAACCCGCAAAATCCTGACAACACTGGGAACTTCCACAGAAACAGTGATGTTGACAGGCTCTACCTGAGAAGTAATGAAGGTGGTAGAGGCCTGAGATCAGTACAGACGGCCTTCGAATGCCGTATGGTATCACTCAGGCAGCACCTACTAAGCAACAGCAGCAAAAATAAATATATTAATGCAGTCCTGGAAAGTGAAGTGAGCAACATTGTACGAGTTGGTAGTGAAATCTTCAAAAAACTCTCTCTCCCTGATGGTCTCCCATACAGCCCCAAAACAGCTGGGATCTCTTACCTCAGAGAAGACCTGGATGGAAAGCACTCAACATACAAAAATAAAAAGACCATGCATGGATACGTTGCCCGAAAGCTTCAAGAAGACAGTAGAATTGACACAAAGCGCAGCCTCTCTCGGACACAAGACCACTACATCACATCACACTTTGAAGGCCATGCTAAAGTAGAAGACACTTGCCCAAGGTTCCACGCAGTAGGACTGAACTCGGAACCATGTGGTTGGTAAGCAAGCTACTTACCGCACCGCCACTACATATATATACATACATACATGCATGCACCTCCTACACACACATATATATGTGTGTGTATATATATATATATATATATATATATATATAGAGAGAGAGAGAGAGAGAGAGAGAGAGAGAGAGAGA
>NW_026313690.1:6897-7393 GCF_001194135.2 Octopus bimaculoides | reverse complement strand
CGCTGGATTCAGGGAAAACACGGACAGCTTAAAGATAATCCATGGCGACAAGAGGATATCTTTTTCAAAACTTTCGAAACTGGAGATGGGAAGTGGAAAATCGAACGAGAAGACTTGAGGAGGGAAGAAAGGAAGGAAGGAAGACATGTGTGTGTGTGTTTGTCTGTGTGCGTGCGCGGGCACATGCATGGAACTGGACACCTCTGGAAAATAAATGGAAAATATATTCTACGCGTTAGACACAGCAACATATTTACATATATATATGAATGCATATATGTGAATATGCATTTCATATGTATACTTACACACACACACAAACACACACACACACATAAATACACAGATGTTCATAAACACATTACACCTATCCATTCGTCGATATATACATGCATAAATACATACATATATATGCATGAGCATACCTATCTATCTATCTATCTATCTATCTATCTATCTATCTACATATATATATATATATATATGTATATATATA
>NW_026313690.1:2979-4303 GCF_001194135.2 Octopus bimaculoides | reverse complement strand
GTGTGTGTGTGTGTGTGTGTGTGTGTGTGTGTGTGTGTGTGTGTGTGTGAGAGAGAGAGAGAGAGAGAGAGCGTGTGTGCGTATGGTATGTGTGTATGTGTGAATGTGCGTTTCTGTGAGTATGTGCGTGTACGTGTGTCTGTATATTGTATTATTTATTGCTTTGGAATTCTTGGTAAATCTGTAAAGAGAGCGATGCCAAGGATAATAAACCATTTTTTGGGTAAGGAGGCTCTCATTATTAGATTAAGTGCTTCCCATTGAGTAGAGAGAAGGAGAGAGAGAGAGCCAGAGACCGAGGTAGATACAGAAATAGAGAGACCAAGCGTGAAAGAAACGGAGAAAGAAAGAGGGAGAGAGGGAATGGGAAAGAGGTGAATGAAGGACACAGGAGGAGGAAAGAAAAAATACTTATTTGCAGATTGTTGTCAGAGCCATAGAGAAACGAAGTGAAGATATGGCTGGCATTCAATGGCGTCGTGCATTACGTAAATTTGTTGAAAAAAGAATCTAAAATGGCCGAATGCTGTGAATGCGAGTCGACGTAAAAACCCCTAGGTAGTTACTAGATTTGTTAGAAATAGCAGCTAAGTTTTCTTTGGAATTGTAATCATTCCTGGCACGAATCGACATAGCATTGGAGTTTCTGTGCAATTGATCGACTTGCGAGAAATAGCAGCTAAATTTGCATCAAGTCACAACGATATCGTCTTAAAAGAAGAGAGGAGAATTGTACGAGTGTAGGTTGAAAATTCTAAAGACGTGATGGTCACGACTGGAATACTTTTGGTTAGAAGTCTGCTAGGTAAGAAGAATCATAGGGTTAAGCAACAACTGTATCCAGTAATACTATCTTTGAGAAAAAGACGGGATAGTCATTTCTGGAACATCTTTGATCATAAATATGCTGGGACAGGATTGAGCTGACCTAGGGTTAAACAACAATGACATCAACAACTATAGTCAATAATGCTAGAAACTATTATACATGTTGGGTAATGTATTCCTAGATGCACTATGTGGAGGCGCAATGGCCCAGTGGTTAGGGCAGCGGACTCGCAGTCATAGGATCGCGGTTTCGATTCCCAGACCGGGCGTTGTGAGTGTTTATTGAGCGAAAACACCTAAAGCTCCACGAAGCTCCGACAGGGGGATGGTGGCGAATCCTGCTGTACTCTTTCACCACAATTTTCTCTCACTCTTACTTCCTGTTTCTGTTGTGCCTGTAATTCAAAGGGTCAGCCTTGTCACACTGTGTCACACTGAATATCCCCGAGAACTACGTTAAGGGTACACGTGTCTGTGGAGTGCTCAGCCACTTGCA
>NW_026313688.1:0-340 GCF_001194135.2 Octopus bimaculoides | reverse complement strand
TATTGACTTTTCTTTCTTCCTTATTGCATACCTTGTTGTCAGCTAGGCATACTATATCTATGATCCAGCATAGTCTGCTTTCTTTCTCAATTAACACTATGTCTGATTTCCTGTTCTCTTTCTCATGATTGCACTGAATCATAAAATCCCATAAGATCTTTCCATTATCATTTTCGATGATACTTTTGGGTTTATGTTCGTACCACTTTTTTGCTCTGTTAAGTCCATACTTGTTGCAAATGGTCCAATGGACAATCTTTGCTATGTTATCATGACGTCTCTTATATTCCTTCTGGGCTAGTGGTGTATATTGACTGGTAATATGCCATACGGTTTCACC
>NW_026313687.1:0-296 GCF_001194135.2 Octopus bimaculoides | reverse complement strand
TTATTATTATTATTATTATTATTATTTACTGTTAATCTGCATGTTTGTTACAAACACTCACCGAGACACACCCAGAGTCCAAGAGTGAGTGAAGAATAAGAGAAGTTTCAGTATGACTGAAAGCTTGGGAAGGGAATGTGGCAGGGGGCAGTTTAACGATAGAGGGGTGCATCGTAAAACCATTTCAATATTTCTCCATTGTAAGGTTCGTTATATTTTTGTTATAGTTCTTATATTATTGTTATATTCATGTGTTATTTTCTGAATCCTCTCTTGTACAGCTTATTTGGAATATG
>NW_026313686.1:0-201 GCF_001194135.2 Octopus bimaculoides | reverse complement strand
GTGTGTATGTATGTATATATGTATGTATGCGTCTGCGTGTATGTATGTGTATGTGTGTGTGCAGAATGAGGCAGGAATAATGTAAAGCAGCTGCATTTCGACTGTAGCAACGTCTAAAACGGTCCTATGTTGTGAGTGCATTAGTATTGCACAAGGTAATTTTTATTTAGAAAGAACACTACGAAGTTGGATGTATGTATG
>NW_026313684.1:0-839 GCF_001194135.2 Octopus bimaculoides | reverse complement strand
ATATATGTACATATATAAATAGATATATGTGTGTGTGTATGTATTCTACTCTACTGCATATTTGTTCCATTTTATATATTTATCTATACATATAGTGGCGTATGTACACTCTTGCTCACCTTGGAAGCATGTATTTACATTTTGTATGATTCTTTTACTTTGTATTTTAGTCCCCCTCATAATTTTTCCTCTTCTTTTTCTCGCTCCCCCTCTCTCACATTTCTTGGCCCTCTCTTTCTTTAATTCCTACTTTTCCTCCTCGTTTTTCTCCCTTGTGCCTTTTTCTTTTTTCTCTCTTTCCCGTTCCTCCCCTAATCCTTCAATCCCTCTGCTTCTACACCTCTTTCATCCATCCACATGACCAGTGTTCGGCCAGCCATGATCTTTTTTTCTTGGCTTGGCTGCTGACCACCAGCATCACTTATGTCCATCTATGTTCCTGCCTCAAGGCTTTTAATCTATACATGCCAGATTAATTTCATTCATCCTCATTAGTCAAAAGACACCTGTTGCTATTTTCTTGTTGCTTGTATTTGTAATAGTGTAACATGTTCTCTGTCATTCTTGTCGCACAATTTCGCTTGCTTTCTGAAAAAAACTCTAATGCTCTTAGCTTAGATTTTTTGGAGGCAACCAGATTCAAGCAGTCCAAGTGTAACTGCTTGAAACTGTAAGGACCATCTGGAAACTTGACTGAAGAAAGAAGGCCACGAATGGCCTGTCCTTTTATTTCCTGCCCCTCTATTTGTTGTTTTTCCTGTCCACTTTTGTATCATCTATCTGTCTGGATGTTTCATTGACGTCTGTTGCATTTTTGTTCCATTCTATTTATATATATA
>NW_026313683.1:0-297 GCF_001194135.2 Octopus bimaculoides | reverse complement strand
TGTTTAGGGATAGTCCGTGTGTTTATGTATTGAAAGAAATATCTTGTCACCGTTCTACTAGAAAGAGAAAGCAGTGTCTATATATGTATGTGTGCATGTATGTAAGCGTGTGCATATGTACATATGTGTATGTACGTATGAATGTGAGTATGTATGTAAGTACGTGTGTATGAATGTATGTATTGTATGCATTCATATATGTAAACACACACACAGATATATGTATGTATATGTGTCTATGTCTCTGTATGTATACATATGTACTATGAACGTGTGTAGTGCATGTGTATAGTTCTT
>NW_026313682.1:0-320 GCF_001194135.2 Octopus bimaculoides | reverse complement strand
TGGTTCTGGGATTGCAGTACCTCCAGGTCCTGTGTATGCCAGTCGGGAGGAACTTGTGACCTTGTAGTGCAGTACTTAAAATTTTTTTGCATTGAACTGCATATTATTTTGCTCTGCCCACTTATATATTATATATACAAAAATATATATATATAAATACACAAACACACACACACATATATATACATACATATATATACACACATATATATGTACATTGTGTGGTAAGTAGCTTCCTTACCAACCACATGGTTCTAGGTTCATTCCCAGTGCGTGGCACCTAGGGCAAGTGTCTTCTACTATAGCCTCGGGCCAACCAA
>NW_026313681.1:0-467 GCF_001194135.2 Octopus bimaculoides | reverse complement strand
CAAAAGAAAAAAGATTTGTATGCCAATATGCTGAGAATAGACTTTAAATCGTCATTCACCACATACAATATGCATTCACTATGAATACACGACTAGTATATATATAAATATATACGACAAGGGGAAAGATACCTGTTCTTTATGTAACTTGGAGTTATTTGTCATATTTTTTTCCAAGGGTCACTTAATTAATAACATTACATTTAAAGCTTACAGATGTCTACATATGTATAGACATAAGTTTGCATTTTATGAATGAGAATATTCATTTATTTATTTATATATTTTACTGCAATAAGTATAGACATACGTTTGCATTTTATGGATAGGAATATTTATATAATTTACTGGAATTAGGTCTGTTGCATAACTATAAGAGTGTATATGTATGTATGTATGCATATGTATGTGTATGTGTATATGTATATGTGTATATATATATATATATGTGTGTGTGTGTGTGTGTG
>NW_026313680.1:0-605 GCF_001194135.2 Octopus bimaculoides | reverse complement strand
ATATATATGTATGTATGTGTATGTGTTCATATATACATACATATATGTATGTATATGTGTCCTTGTGCATATATACACACACAGATATGCATGTATGCAAGTATATATATAAACTGAACGTGCGAATGTGCGAATATGTGTTTGTGTGTGTGTGTGTATGCATAACACATTTCATATGTACATATATATCTAAATATACAATGTAACATAATACACTAATCTCTCGCCATATCGCGGTTCACCTATCACGCACTCAGTACATCACGGATATTTTGGGCTTATATATGTAAATTTATATCACGGACTCCTCAGTATATCGAGGGCTTCTGCGGCTGATAGGTATTTATATTCTAATTATTTTTGTGGGAGGTCTTGGAACGTAATAACCGCGATAGTCGAGGAATTACTGTATATATGAATGCACACGGGTCATGTATGCGTGTGTGTTTGTAATACATATATGTGTATATATGTTTCTACATATAAATATATGCATACAACTATAACTATGGGTACGTATAAAATATCAATACAAGTGCGTATTTAGAAATGTATACACACACACACACACACATATATATATATACACACATATATACATACAT
>NW_026313679.1:0-541 GCF_001194135.2 Octopus bimaculoides | reverse complement strand
ATATATATATATATATATATATATATATATATATATGAAAATACCTGTGTATATTTATATGTGTGTGTGTGTGTATGTAATGTGATACAGGGACCACACTTTAGATTATAGGAACTAAAATTGGAAGGAATTCCAAAGAAGAAGAAGAGGAAAATGAGAGTACATCGACACCCCACCCTCATTCATTCCTCTCTCACGCCTCCACCCCAGTTCTCTAGATCTGACTTCCTTCTCTATCTCCTCCTCCTCCCCATCCTCTCCCCCTCCTTTCTTCATTCTCCCCTCCTCCCACGCTATACCTTACACATTCATCTCCCCCATGCACTACTATCTCCCACCAAGTCACTTTCACCTACCCAGCATACCTACCTTCCTACCTGCATTCATACACATACAAACACCTTCTCTTTACACATAAATATATGTATGTATATATTTATTATATATATATGTACACACACACACACACACACAAATATATATATGATATATATAGATGTATATCACTCTTTCTCTCACTCTCTCTCTCTCTCTCTCTCTC
>NW_026313678.1:0-409 GCF_001194135.2 Octopus bimaculoides | reverse complement strand
GTTTCAGAGGAATAGGAAAATTGGATGTGGCTGTGTAGTAACAAGCTTGATTCCCAACCACATGGTTCCGAGTTCAGTCTCACAGAATGGCACCTTGAGCAAGTTTCTTCTAATGTATCCTCCAACCGACCACAGCCTGGTGAGTAGATTTGGTAGACGTAATCTGAAGCAATCCCGACAAGCAGTTTGTATCAAATTGTAAAATATACACATTAGCATTTCACTGAATCAGCGATAAATTTATATAGCAAACATGCATGTTGACAGCTCGATTTAGATAAACCAGCGAGCGATTGAATAGTCACTGCTGACGAGGCTATGACTGATAGGTGAAAGTAGTCTAAACAAGTGTTCCTAGAGCCGCTCATTGGACAGTTATCTCCCCTGTTATTTTATATATATATATATA
>NW_026313677.1:0-269 GCF_001194135.2 Octopus bimaculoides | reverse complement strand
AGAAGAAGAAGAAGAAGAAGAAGAAGAAGAAGAAGACGAAGAAAAAGAAGGAGGAGGAGGAGGAGAATTATTATTATCATTATTATTATTATTATTATTATTATTATTATTATTATTATTATTATTATTATTATTATTAATATCGTTACTATAAATGTTGTTGTTGCTGTTGCTGTTGTTGTTTTACTTCTCAGATCATTTTGTCTTGTTTGTTCTTGTAGATTATTTTATTATTATTATTATTATTATTATTATTATTATTATTATTA
>NW_026313676.1:122-295 GCF_001194135.2 Octopus bimaculoides | reverse complement strand
TAATAATAATAATAATAATAATAATAATAATTATTATAATAATAATAATAGTAGTAATAATAATAATAATAAATATAATAATAGTAATGAGGATGATGATGATGATGATGATGATGACGACAATGACGACGGTAATACTACTACTACTACTACTACTACTACTACTACTACTA
>NW_026313676.1:0-112 GCF_001194135.2 Octopus bimaculoides | reverse complement strand
CCGCCACCACCAATACCACTACTACTACTAATAATAAGAAAAATAAGAATAAGGATAACAACGATAATAATAACAATAATAATAATAATGATAATAATAATAACAATAATAA
>NW_026313675.1:0-576 GCF_001194135.2 Octopus bimaculoides | reverse complement strand
TTTTAACATCGACGATTCCTATGGATCGCATAATTTGTAATTCTTCGAAAAAAATGTTGGAATAAAGTATGCAGTTATAACATGCGTTCACTCCATTCCTTAAATATATATATACTCAAATACCCAAAATATCAAGGAGTTTCTGCCTCACAAACAGGAATTACACCACAGTTATTTTGTGATCTTTGCTACCCTGGTTTCTATTAACCCATTTATTCTATCCGATTTATTATTTATTAGGATAAAATAAATACATATAATTAAATACATACATACATACATATATATATATATATATATATATTGGTGGTCCAGCATGACCACAGCCACTTGGCTGAAACCCATAAATAAATAAATATATATATATATATATATATATATATATATTGTACATGTACGGAGAGATTTTGCTTTTGTGTTTATATACACACACAGATATATACATATATATTTATATATACATTTACATATATATACAAAGATGAATATATTTATATAAAGTTAGGTGCGTAGGTCTGAGTTTATGTATAAATATATATATATATTGTTGTACTTGGGGATGGTCATATTGCCAGT
>NW_026313674.1:0-289 GCF_001194135.2 Octopus bimaculoides | reverse complement strand
ATTATTATTATTATTATTATGGTGATGTTGTGAGAGGTAATGAAAATGGTGGCGCCGTTTGCGCTTGATGGATTAACTGGTGTGATATAGCAGATATGAGATTACGCGTCTATTGTAAGATTGCATGCAAGACCACATTCTCTCAACACACGTTTTCCGTTCATGGTGTCTGTTGGAACCGAATTTGTGTGAGTGAAAAGTGTATTTGCATACGTGTCTGTGATATGTTGTTTACTTGCATAAATGTATCTCTCTCTCTCTCTCTCTCTCTCTCTCTCTCTCTCTCTCT
>NW_026313673.1:0-443 GCF_001194135.2 Octopus bimaculoides | reverse complement strand
AGTAGACATCGTCTCGTCGTCGTCGTAGTAGTAGTTGTCGTAGTAGTAGTAGTAGTAGTAATGGCAGCAGCAGAAACAGCAGCAGCAGTAGTAGTTGTTGTTGTTACTGTTAATGCTTCTAAAGTTACAAATGTTATTGTCGAAAGTCACTGTGAAGTAAGAGTCTAGTTTCGCTTGTCGCTGTTCCGGGTTCAAATCAAGCTGAAATGAGTAATGTTTGTTACTCATGTGACCTGTATAAATGCGGTGTATATTTAAACGCATAAGAGGCATCCATCATATGGATTTCTTGCACGCTAGAAAGAACAGTTAAATTCCATACTAAATAGTGGTATGGAATTTAACTGTTCTTCCTAGTGTGCAAGGAATCCATATGATGGATGCCTCTTATGCGTTTAAATGTACACTATATTTATATGAATAATATATAGTCTATTGACTAA
>NW_026313672.1:0-221 GCF_001194135.2 Octopus bimaculoides | reverse complement strand
AAAAGAGCCGATAGAATAAGTACCGGGTTCTCAAAAGCAGAAGCACCGGATTCGATTCGTTCGACTAAATTTTTTTAAGGCGATGCCCCAGCATGGCCACAATCTAATAAAGGGATCAAGTAAGAGAAAAAAGATAGAAGATATGAAAACACCTTGTTCCATACGACAGCAAATGCAGATTTCCAGGCAAAATACTGGAGATGTTTTGTCTTGTTTGTAAA
>NW_026313671.1:0-208 GCF_001194135.2 Octopus bimaculoides | reverse complement strand
TGAAGTGTTCGGATCGCGGCGACGTGGGCGGTTCGCCGCCGGCGACGTCGCGAGAAGTCCACTGAACCTTATCATTTAGAGGAAGGAGAAGTCGTAACAAGGTTTCCGTAGGTGAACCTGCGGAAGGATCATTGTCGAAACCTGCTCTGCAGCACGACCCGCGAACGTGTTCACAAACATCCGGGGCCGCGGGGGGCTTCGGCCCCCC
>NW_026313670.1:0-374 GCF_001194135.2 Octopus bimaculoides | reverse complement strand
ATAAACAACAAGCAGGTGTATTAGTTTGACGCTCAGGAAGGTGAGAAAGTGTTTGATTCGTCGGCGTTCGCTGTCTTTACAAAGGTAAAACGGGGTCCATTTCAGTTTGGCCTCTGGTATCTAACCTTTCACCTGTCCAGCATGGAAGGACCCCATCAGGAGCTTTATCCTTGTTGGCATAGCTCTTACGGCCATTGAAGAACTCAAGCCACCAAATCGCAACAAGGGCTGGACCTCCTGGTGGATTTGTATACATACATACATACATACATACATACATACATATATGTCTGTGTGTGCTTGTGTGTGTATGTGTGTTTGAGAATGCTCTGTGTGTGTTTGAGTGTTGATGTGTGTGTGTGTGAATGTGTTTG
>NW_026313669.1:0-215 GCF_001194135.2 Octopus bimaculoides | reverse complement strand
TGATTAATCACACCTTTGATTAATTAATTATGAATAATACCTTTTTTTTTTAAGATGTCCAATGACTGGATGATCACAAGTCTTAAATCGTAATTCTTTTCTTCAATCAATCATGGTGCATTTACATAATCCCTGTGGTGTACCAAGGACCAATACTCTAAGGAATTATATATATATATATATATAAAATATATATAGTTTTAGGGAAAATAACC
>NW_026313668.1:0-222 GCF_001194135.2 Octopus bimaculoides | reverse complement strand
CTATATATATGTCCACACATACATGTGTTCAAATGTAAACATAGACATTGTATTTGCATAGTATATTGCATTGTTTTCTTTACGTCGGTTTCTGAGGAATATTCATAAATCGATAAGCGAATATACACAAATACTTACATAAACGCACGCGCGCACATTCACGCGCACTCGCACATATGCACTCGCTCGGATACACGCTTATATATGTATATATATATATAT
>NW_026313667.1:0-238 GCF_001194135.2 Octopus bimaculoides | reverse complement strand
AGCTAGCCGCAGTACAAAGCTATTTAGGAAAAGTATAAGCTGCATTAATTGTGAGAGTTATTGCTAGAAATGAGAGTTAGAATTCTCATAGCAGCGTAAAAAGTACAATTATATATACTGACAGGGTAGATAACTACCTCATGAGCAAAGCTAGAACGCTGGACCACAGGATCGTTCTGTAATGTGGACTCGTCAGCAGTGTCACTTTTTGCATCGTTAGCTAAATTCCTTCGTCAGT
>NW_026313666.1:0-253 GCF_001194135.2 Octopus bimaculoides | reverse complement strand
AGATAGATAGATAGATAGATAGATAGATAGATAGACAGACGGCGGCAGCGCTGAAGTTGGTGGTGGCAATGATAGCGGTGATGATGGTGGTGATGTTAAAAGTAACGACAGTAAAAATGATGATACTAGTTGGTGACAGTAGTAGAAATAAGAAAAAAAAATTAATTTAATTGTTTTGGCAGTTTTCCCTAATGCCCTGTGAATGAAATTTGGTAGACGAAAACCATACAGAAGCTCATCTACATATGTATGC
>NW_026313665.1:0-432 GCF_001194135.2 Octopus bimaculoides | reverse complement strand
GACCATGTGGTTGGTAAGCTAGCTACTTACCACACAGCCACTCCTACGTATGTGTACATATACGTATGTGTATACATACATAAATATATAGACAGACAGACAGACAGACAGACGGACGGGCAGACGGATAGATAGATAGATAGATAGATAGATAGATAGATAGATAGATAGATAGACACATATATACATGGTTATGTTTTATATATATTGGGAGGTGAATGAATGTTTTTATTTGTATACATTGCCTGTGCATATTTTATATATATACAGAAAGAAAGAAATCTGTCTCATCTGAAAATATATATATATATATATATATATATAACGGCGGTGCGCTAGCTTTTAAACTTTATATATAGATATTTGTGCATACACTCATGCTTACTGGCACAAACACTCTAAATCAAACATATGTGTATGTGTATATATATA
>NW_026313664.1:0-590 GCF_001194135.2 Octopus bimaculoides | reverse complement strand
ATATATACGAAGGTAATCCCAAAAGTAAGGTCTCCTAAGATATTTAGAAATCACAGAAACGTTTATTGTCAATGATGTTTACAGCATTTTGAAGTTTGAACATTTATCTATTTTTCTGCATAATCGCCATTTCGGTCAATGCATTTTTGTAGTTGCTGGAGCAGTTGTTATATGTCCATGTCATACCAGCTCACCACCATTTCTAAGGTTGCGAGTTGACCAGAATAATTGGGACTCCGGTCAAAATATTTAGTTCTGAGTTCAAATTCCGTGGAACTCGAATTTGCCCTTCAGTATAAAGCGGTTGATCAAATAAGTACCATTTGAGCACTGGGGTTCATATAATCAACTTAACCCCGACCCCGAAATTGTTTCCATGGTGTCAAAATTTGAAGTCAATACATAAATATCTATCTGTTTATGTAAGTGTGTATATATGCGTGTATGTATGTAATAATCAACCGCTCATTCTAATCATGTATGAGTTAGAACATGGATGTTGTGTTGCTCATGTTTCTTTTCTTTACGCCTAACATTAACTTGTAGTAATCAACACTAGGGGTATAAAGAAACGATAATATACTTTCGCT
>NW_026313663.1:0-380 GCF_001194135.2 Octopus bimaculoides | reverse complement strand
AGGCTATTCTTATTCTAGCAGCTACACTTTCAGCACACCACCCCCCACTACTAACTTGATCACCCAGATAGTGGAAGCTATCAACTACCTCTAGTTTTTCTCCCTGGAATGAGACAGAAGTTGTTTTCTGCATATTTTCAGTGTTTATTGCACCTGAACATCTGCCACATACAAAAACTAACTTCCTAGTTAACCTTCCTTTGATATTGCTACACTTCTTATGTGTCCATAGCTTGCACTGGGTACATCTTATAGAGTTTCTACCTACACCTTTTCTACATACTGAGCAGGGCCATCTACTTGAAGGGGTTTGTGTTTTGTCTACCTTCTTACTTATTAGAACTTTGGTTTTAGCTAAGTTGACCCTAAGGCCCTTCGAT
>NW_026313662.1:0-456 GCF_001194135.2 Octopus bimaculoides | reverse complement strand
TCATTTTCTCATAGTTGTGCTTTAACTAAACACAAACGTATTTGTTCTAAAGAAAAATTTTATAACAGTCATATCTGTAATAAATAACTCATCAACTCAAAAACGTCCTTTGTGAAGTGAGTGACAAATGGACAGATACATCAGCACTCTAAAGTTGCCAGCAACATGACAGCCTCTCTAATGCTGGCTCCAAAGTAAAAGACATCCAATATACTGTGAAATTGATGGTGACATGTAGGGCAGCCAGCCACAAAAACCATATTCCCTAAAGCAAACCATACATAAGACTTGTTTAAGACATAAAGTAGAGCTTTTTTCCTTTTTGTTAACTACTCACAGGTATGATTGTACAGGCAAGAAACCATTTCACTCCAATATCAGTGGTAAGTCATTCTCATATGGATACAAATAACTCAACTGATCTGAAACATTTTTACAAAATAAAAACCATGATGC
>NW_026313661.1:0-371 GCF_001194135.2 Octopus bimaculoides | reverse complement strand
TATATATATATATATATTATATATACAGATGTACGTATGTTTGTTTGCATGTGTGAATGTGTTTATGTATGCATATACGTATATTTATAAGTTGCGCAGAGAGTATAAATTCCTATCCACACACCGTAAATCATATCGTTTCAAATGGCTTCTCTGTTTGCATTGCTTAATATCTTTATTTTTCCACTGCCCACCCCTCTACATCCGTCTCCTCCTCCTTCCACCCCTACTGCCACCTACATCCTCTCACTTCTCTACTAATTTATACACAAGGGCTCATTCAGCGGTTTATCATTTCGTTGTTGTTGTTGTTGTTGTTATTGTTTTCATTCTTCTTCTTCTTCTTCTTCTTCTTCTTCTTCTTCTTCTTC
>NW_026313660.1:0-465 GCF_001194135.2 Octopus bimaculoides | reverse complement strand
ATGTATGTATGTATGTATGTATGTATGTATGTATGTACGCACATGTGTCTATGTGCACAGGTGCACCATGATCTATACACACACAGACAAAGGTCGATTCATATGAAAAACAAAGTAAACAAAATAACATGACCACTTGCTTATCGGGAAGTTCTATTTTTCCATTTTTTTTTTTCATGATAATCAAACCAAATGTTCATTTCGAACCAATCACCCAATGAGTATTTATCCCAAATGTGGTGAAAATCCGTTTGTGCGCATATTATGATCTCGAAGTAATGTAATAACATGATTTTCGTGTGTTTCTTATGCTTAAAATATTAACATAACTGATGATTGCATATCAATCAATTTTTAATTATAATCCTAGGAATGGACTGCTAACAATTGGGTCAACAAAGGTCTTTCAAAACACCTTATCAACATTGGAATAGCGTTCTATGCTCACTCCTACCTGCTTGAGGA
>NW_026313658.1:0-535 GCF_001194135.2 Octopus bimaculoides | reverse complement strand
TTTGCCCAGGCTATTCTTATTCTAGCAGCTACACTTTCAGCGCACTTTCAAGATAAAAGTGCTTAATAATTAATTATTCAAAATTGTGACTACCGCTTTTTCTTATATATATATATAAATATGTATATATATCTGTTATAATGAATCCATAAACACATATAAAACATCCAAGGGTGTATTTTTTTCCCCCTCTGAAGATATTATGTTCAGGTCATATAAATATAAATTTAATATTTACTTAGTATTTACTCAGAATTAATTGAAACAGCTGTTATTTGCTGTTAATAATAAACAATTATTAACTTCCCAATCTCCATTTTCTTATTCTTCTTTTATATGAATATAAACCATATGTTTTTATGTATATATCTATCATTTTCAGGAAATTAATTCCCCAAAAATGTTAGGTATTGAACCAGTATTTCCTTGAATGAAACCATCCCTTCATGAGGTTAACACAACCTCTAATCAAATATATATAGCCAGTTGAGTAAAAAGTAAGCAACATTTTGAACCATGAAGAATTTGTACTGGA
>NW_026313657.1:0-511 GCF_001194135.2 Octopus bimaculoides | reverse complement strand
GCACATATCCAAGTCACAGAGAGCTGCGCTCAGTAGAGCAGTGAAAGCACGTGATAAAAATAAGATCACTGAATAGTAATAATAATAATTTTTTTCCATTTTTCTTATTTCTAAAATTCTTTCTTTCCTTTTCCCCCTTTTTTCTACTACATGACTTTGTAAATGAACAATGTGGTGTGTTTATTTTGATGGCCTACCGATGTATACATTGCATTTCTTTGCTTTAGGTGTCGGGAGGACACTCGGCAAGAAATGGAAACGAAATTGAAAGAAGAGAATAATAATAATAATAATAATAATAATAATAATAATAATAATAATAATAATAAAATTAAAAAAAAAAAATGAAAATTTAATTATAATTTAACTTCAAACAGTGCACCAAATCGCTTGTCCAATGGTTATAATGGGAGCGCGCCTGTCAGGAATCTGTCAGCCTGACGACGAAAAATTTTCAAATCGCAGAATATCTTCCCCGAATACGAACCTGGAAGGTCACTTAGACGGGATT
>NW_026313656.1:0-205 GCF_001194135.2 Octopus bimaculoides | reverse complement strand
ATATATATATATATATGTATATATATATGTACATACATAAATATATATACTTACACACACACACATGCATATATATATAGTAAATAATATATAGCATGTATATACATATATATGCATACATATGTATATATATGTATAATATATACTATATATTATTTACTATATATATATATGTGTGTATGTGTGTATATATATATATATATAT
>NW_026313655.1:0-229 GCF_001194135.2 Octopus bimaculoides | reverse complement strand
TCTCTTCCTTCTTTCTTTCCTTCTCTTTTCCATTGACACTCCTTTCAGATGCACAGGCACACTCACACACACACACACACACAAACAAACACACGCACTCTCTCTCACTTTCTCCCCATTCCTCACCCTCTTTCACTATCCTATACACCCCACATTACTTTTTCTCCCCCCCTCTCTCTCCCCACCCCTACACACTCAATAATACTATAAAAAGAGACGAATCCCTTCA
>NW_026313654.1:0-201 GCF_001194135.2 Octopus bimaculoides | reverse complement strand
GGAAAAGTCAGTGGGCTTGAGGCTCGGCACCTGGAGAAGCAAGCCCATGCCGTCGAACAGCGTCTCCATCGTGGGATGCTGGACCGACGGACCGGTTAAAATACTTGGAGTCTGGTTTGGTCCGGACCTCCAAATGGAGAAGAACTGGGAGGAAATAACGACTAGGGTGGCCACTCTCACCCAGCAATGGGCCGAGAGGAA
>NW_026313653.1:0-237 GCF_001194135.2 Octopus bimaculoides | reverse complement strand
CTTTCATCCATCTAGACAACCATTACAATCATTAACCCCACCCCACCCCCACCTCTTTTCTTATGCATTTCTATACCTTCTTAGTTTTCTCCTACTGTTTTTCCTGTTTTCATGCTTATTTCTAGTCTTTCTTCCATTAGTTCCTTCGTATTAATCATGGAACAAAACATTAGTTTTTTTTTCCTCTTTTCCGATTTTTTAAAAATCTAAGCTTTCAAACCGCGGAGGCTTCTTTTT
>NW_026313652.1:0-657 GCF_001194135.2 Octopus bimaculoides | reverse complement strand
ATATATATATATATACATATATATACATTTATATATATAAATTATATATTCATGTGTATACATTTATTTACATATAAAACTACAGCTCTGTGTGTGTGTGTATAAGAACATAATTGAAGTAAAATTTATAGCAATGTTTTCAGATTACTGTGTTTATTTTGGTGTGTATGTGAGGTGACATAGGTAACAATTCATTTTTGTCTTTTATTCCCTTCTCTGTCTCCCGATTTGTATTGCTACATAAAGAATAGCGAATATATTATTGAATTTTTTAACTTGTTTGTTATTGAACTGTACCAATGCTTGGTCATTGTCTTCAAAAAATTTAGCTGGTTATATTTGCACTCTCCACCTCTACAGTTGTTTAAGACATTTGAAAAATAGCTGTGTTTATGCCATGTATGGTATGGTCAATTACGTATGTCTATACATATGGTTTTTTTACCCTAATACTTTGTTATCATTGTAGGAGGGGTGAAAGGTGAATTTGACTTGGATGGGATTTGAATTCAGAAAGTAATGGGGTTGTAATCAATATCACAAAATATTTTGTCATTGATTATGTCACCTACATATATAGATAGATATAGACTGATAGATAGATAGATTGAAATTTGAGATACATACATACACACATATATGTACATGTGTATATAT
>NW_026313651.1:0-215 GCF_001194135.2 Octopus bimaculoides | reverse complement strand
TATACATGTGTATATATATAAGTACATATATATATATACATGTGTATATATATATTTAAGTATATATATATACATGTGTATATATATATATATAAGTATATATATATATATACATGTGTATATATATAAGTATATATATATATATGTATATATATATATACACACACATGGCTGATAGTTAGCAAGGTGAGACACACATAAGAAGGAAGGAAACA
>NW_026313650.1:0-295 GCF_001194135.2 Octopus bimaculoides | reverse complement strand
TCGCCACAGATGGAGGAAGCAGGTTAAGGAGGGGGTCGACACTTTTGAGATAGCCCATATTCTGCAAGAAGAACTTCAGCGTGCTGCTCGAAAGCGCACTGCTTGTGTAATGTATGGGGAAAGCTTGGTTTGCAATGTTTGAAGTCGTGTATGCTTGTCAAGAGCAGGTCTCATTAACCACCAACGGAGCCAAAAATGCAAAATATAAGTTAGTCATAGAGCGCACAATGATCCTGAAGGTCAGCATGCATGGCATTCAATCATATAATAATATAAATAATATATATATATATAT
>NW_026313649.1:0-281 GCF_001194135.2 Octopus bimaculoides | reverse complement strand
TGACTAGCAAGTCCTGCTCTTGACAAACAAACTCTACTGCAGATATTACAAATATTTTTAAGCAGAAAAGTGTCCAGGATTGTAGTTAAGTCCTGTCTACGAAGTGCTCGTTTCAAGATAGATCGTTCAATACTTCGAGCTTCAAATGCTTTGCTGGCTTTTTCATTTCTCAGGTTTATTTTATGCGGAACTTAGCATCGTTGTCCAGGAAACAAGATATGATGTGGTTGACTCGTTCGTCTACCTTAGCAGCTGTGTCTGTCTGTCTGTCTGTCTGTCTG
>NW_026313648.1:3738-4509 GCF_001194135.2 Octopus bimaculoides | reverse complement strand
TCGAGGTCGATTAAACAAGTACCAGTTACGCACTGGGGTCGATGTAATCGTCTTAGTCACTTTGTCTGTCCTTGTTTGTCACCTCTATGTTTAACCACTTGTGGGCAATAAAGAATTTAATTATGTATACATGACGCATACACAGACACACATGTTAACATATAAATAAAATCTTCTCTTAAACATTCTACCCCGGTTGTGTCTTTCCTTCCGGCACTTATTCTCATTTATGCTTTTCCATATTTTATTTGCATCGACCGTGCGATGTACTAAATAAGCCATACTTTGTCACCTCTCCTTCCGCACAGTCGATTTCAGAACGTTTACTAAGCTGGGAACTGTCAGGTAGATAAGAGAACAGGTCGATGCGTATGCCGCAGAGTTTTGGAGACTGGCTATGCAATCCGGTCTTACCGGAGAGGGCAATCCGGTCTTACCGGAGAAAGCAACACGACATGTCTTCGTAAACGGCTTTCCCGGCTAAGTCGGTGCGATGGCAACAACCACCAGGCAACGAGAAAATGGTGATGAGAACGCTCATCGCTGAAGCACGCATGTCGACACAAAACACCAAGCGGAAGGCAGTGGTGGTGACAGCTGCAGAAGACTACGACGTAATGCAACAAACAATAAAGAACGAGGAAAAGAAAACTGCTGTGGAGCGACAGCGACCGTTTATGAGGCGGTGCTTCAAGTGCCAGGGACCGCAATGGACTGTGCAGAGACGAAGCACGGACCCGTTTTCTACCAGAGTAGGCAGACTGGGTATAT
>NW_026313647.1:0-293 GCF_001194135.2 Octopus bimaculoides | reverse complement strand
ACACACACACACACACAAATCCTTACATGTCATCATTGTTGTTTTAACGTCCACTTTTCCATGCTTGCATGGGTCAGATAGAAGTCTTACTGAGGTAGATTTTTCTACAGCTGGATGGATGCTGTGGTTCCTGTTGCCTTCTTTGTTTCCAAGCAAAGTGATGTTTCTCCGTAGCCAGACCATGTTTCCACACAATGTTTGAAATGAAAGCCACTCATTTATAGTGGTCATGCAATGTCAAGACAATGTGATCCATGCACACACACATACACACACACACACACTATGTATAT
>NW_026313646.1:0-243 GCF_001194135.2 Octopus bimaculoides | reverse complement strand
GTATGACTGCATGCCTGCATGCATGTATGTATGTATCTACGCATGTGTGTTGTATCTAAGTATGTGTGTATATATATGTTTCTATGTCCATATGTATGTATATAAACTGGTCCGGAAGATTTTTGATACCACCTCGTGCATACATACATACATACATACATACACACATACATAATACATATATAATACATACGCATACATACATACATACACACACACACACACACACATACATACATACAT
>NW_026313645.1:0-214 GCF_001194135.2 Octopus bimaculoides | reverse complement strand
ACTGGAAGTTATTGAATGAAACGAGAGAGAAGACAGAGAAAATATGTGTGTATACTTGTATGTGTATATACTTGTATGTGTGTGCTTTTGTGTGCATATGTAGGTATTTATATCTATTTGTATGTATGTGTGTATGTATGTGTGAGTATGTATGTATGTAAGTATGTATGTATGTATGTATTTGTATGTGTATATGTATGTATGTATTTGTATG
>NW_026313644.1:0-215 GCF_001194135.2 Octopus bimaculoides | reverse complement strand
GAGTGTGTTTGTATGTGAATGTATGGATGGGTGTGTATATAGATGTATGTATGTACGCATGTATGTATATCTATATATATGTGTGTGTGAGTGTGTGTGTATATGTATACCTATATATATGAATAAATGATCGCACACTCTCTTATATGTATGTATGTATGTATTTATGTGCGTACGTAGTACGTATGTATGTATATATTTATGTGTATATGTAT
>NW_026313643.1:0-256 GCF_001194135.2 Octopus bimaculoides | reverse complement strand
GTAGGAGGCCGAGTAGACGACGACGACGATTGTATTTATGATGGTGATGATGAAGGGAGTCAGGAGGTTGAGGAAGAGGATAAGATGTATGCTACCACACCTTCCTGTCTTTTATTTTACTCCCCCCCCCCAACCTTCTACTTTACTTCAATTTTGTTTTCATTTTTGTTTTACTGTGCATTTATTTTTATTTAATTTGCTTCGCTTGTTTTTTACTCTTCTTCTTCTTCTTCTTCTTCTTCTTCTTCTTCTTCTT